>NC_133306.1:20783615-20824051 GCF_012295235.1 Primulina huaijiensis
AGTTTTTCTGTTTTTCAGTACTATTGTTGTTATTGATGTTTGGATATTCTGTTATATTGTTGAATATATCGCCGCTTTTGGACAGGAAGTTATAGACGTTGAGAAGAAAGGAAATACTCCTGGCAAGGTTGCCATGGATGAGTTTCAAGGTAGATCAGATTTCTGTGGACATGAAGAAGCTGATGATGAAGAGAGAAAATTGGTGACAAACTTTCTTGCTAGAAAAGAGTTGGAGTAAGTTGATCTTCCGTATGTTTTTTCTTCTTATTTTCGTAATAATGTGTCCTAATTTTTCTAATGAAATTGAATTTTCTATTTTGTAGTGTTGTCGTTTGGCAAGATACGGTTATGAGTTTAAGTGGACCGATATTATGTCATTTCCTTTTTGGTGATCCTGTTGAGTCTGAGATAATTAATGTTTACATGAGAATTATGCAAAAGCAAAGTTTGCAGCATAGATTTGAGATTTATTGCATGGACACAATAGTGCAGGTTCGTAGTAGTCCGAGTTTTGCGTTTTTTTTTGTTTTTGTTTTACTATATTAAGATAAATTAGTATATGTGTTTTTGAATGTGTAGAAAGAAGTCCTTACGAAATTGGAACAACATGGAAAAAGATCGATGGTACATCGGGATGATTATGTAGCTTTTCTTTCACTGATGACCTCTTTCATGATGGCTAGACTGCAGGTACTGACTAGAGAATTATTTAGAAGATGCAGATACATCATTTTCCCTATGAATGAAAGGTGGAATTGGTTTTCGTTGGTTTACAAAAGAGATGAAGGGATATTTAAACTGTGGAACTCCATGCATGATCCATTCTCAGTTGGGAAAGCCAAAGTTTATGTAAGTTTACTTTGAAATGTTCAAAATTTATGTAAATACAAATTAAGATTAAATTTTGAAAGTATTGTTTGTAGCAGACAAAGTTTTTGGCTGGTTCCATACGTCACTTATGTGGATTCGACCTTGTAAGTGAGCCAGTGTTAAGAGAACCTTGTCGTCAACAAGGTGCAACCCTCGATTGTGGCGTCTATGCATGCATGTGGTTAGAGTGTCTAGCCCGTGACACAGATGAGATCTGGAGCTATGCACAGGATGTGAAGATGGACACTTATCAAGCACGTTTGGCAGCCACAATATTATCTGATGAAAATGGATTGTTGAAAAACAAGTTTGAGTAATTAATTACTCCTCACTATTCTGTTGGTTAAGAAGTTACAGTAGTACTGGAGTTTGAACATTTCAAGTCTATGTTTAATTGTTGGTTTAAATTATGTAATGAAGACATACCAATTGATTATTATCGTGTTTATGTTAGCTGTTACGAACTTCAAAATCTATTTTTGTTAAAATTTATTTGTTTTTGGGAAATTTTGGTGTATCATTTGTTCACTTTTCAGAGTTTGGTTAACGTGGTATTTTAAATGGTACATATCAATTTAGAAGAGAAAATTGAGTACAAAAATTGCATTATTGGGTATATTATGTGTAACTATGAGTACAAATGTTAAATAATCGAGTATATCTAACTAATCTAATATTTAGTCATACATTAGTAAACACACAATAGTATTTAACAAATCGAGGACAATGTACACACAAATTGAGCACAATATACACATGAATTGATTACAATGTACATATATATTGAGTACAGTGTACGCTTAAATTGAGTACAATGAACACATGAATCGAGTACAATGACTTGTCAATCCAGCACAACGTAGAGTAGTTCATCTATTCATGCTAGGATCACCAAGTCATTATCCGACGAAGTTGTTATTATGTCAAATTTCGAAGACCATAAGATGTCTGATTGAGTATATATATCAAATAATAGAGCACAATTCACAATAAATCGGGTTTAAATTTGTTAAAATCAGGTATACAAGTAAATAAATCGAGAACTGAAATTGAAGATGTATGAAAATCATGAAATTGACGTATAACATGAATTTGAGTGCTCGATTAATGTACATTTATACCTGATTTTAAAACATGTATACCCGATTTATTGTGAAATATGCCTCATAACAAATGATGTATACTTTCACAAAAATATAGATGAATATGTTGGATTTACCTTGAAAATAACCTACGTCCACCCGGAAAACACAGCAAGAAGAGAAGTGATCTTGTACGCTTTAGAAGTTCTTATACAAAACATCAAGTGATGGTACTATAAATTGATATCCATCCTTCCACTTTACTTGGTGAAGTATTATATATCATATGTATTCATTATTATGTCAAATTTCGAAGACCATAAGATGTCTGATTGAGTATATATATCAAATAATAGAGCACAATTCACAATAAATCGGGTATAAATTTGTTAAAATCAGGTATACATGTAAATAAATCGAGAACTGAAATTGAAGATGTATGAAAATCATGAAATTGACGTATAACATGAATTTGAGTGCTCGATTAATGTACATTTATACCTGATTTTAAAACATGTATACCCGATTTATTGTGAAATGTGCCTCATAACAAATGATGTATACTTTCACCAAAATATAGATGAATATGTTGGATTTACCTTGAAAATAACCTACGTCCACCCGGAAAACACAGCAAGAAGAGAAGTGATCTTGTACGCTTTAGAAGTTCTTATACAAAACATCAAGTGATGGTACTATAAATTGATATCCATCCTTCCACTTTACTTGGTGAAGTATTATATATCATATGTATTCATTATTATGTCAAATTTCGAAGACCATAAGATGTCTGATTGAGTATATATNTTGAATTGTGCCTCATAACATATGATATATACTTTCACCAAAATATAGATGAATATGTTGGATTTCCATGTCAGGAACAACCGGAAAAGTAAGAAGAATATCACATAGCCTATCCGGACCTCTACACGGACCCCGTGTAAGGGTCCGTGCCTTGAAAGCCAAAAGAATAGTTTGACAGAGTCTACACGGACCAAATGACGGACCTGTACACGGGGTCCATGTCTGTTATCACCAGAGAAGACAAATCCAGAGTCTACACGGATCCCACGACGGAGTGATACACGGGGTCCGTGTCCAGTGTTTTCCCAAGAATGTACAGCCTTTTCAAAATTTTCTACTTCGCGATAATACACGGACCTATACACGGACCACGACACGGGGTCCGTGCATTCTAATTCCAGCTGATATCAGATTTCAAAATCGCGATTTCCTTTCTAAAATCCCTAAATTCCCAAATCATTTCTCTCCTTCACTCACGCCTCCCCACGCCGCTTCCGGCCACGCCGCTGCCTCCGTTGCACCATCTTCAACACCGAGCACTACTCAACTCCCATTCTCCTTCACTCACGCAGCCTCACGTAATATCCCTCCGCCACTAGCTACGCCGCCCTACTTCCGTCGCCGGCCGCCATCCACCATTGCACTATAACACCTCATTCTAGTTCCGGTAAGCGTGGCTTCACACTCACTCCCTAGGATTATTGCTTGTTCGTTTGGATATTGACTGGGTATTTGTTTTCGGTGGTTGGGTGCTATTCTCCGAGTAGAGGGCTTTTGGAATTTGATTGTAGACAGGATTACATTAATATTAATTGAGTCTTGATCACATCGATTGTGGATTGATTTGCATTAAAGTTTGGTTGATTATCGTTGCGGTTAAATAGGCTCGTGCATTGTTTCGTTTGTTTGGTATCGGTTTGGATTGTGTTTCTGAATTGGGTTTGTTGTGTTTCATTAGTTGCATATTTGAATCTAGCTACCTCGATCGCCATTCCTCCTCGCCGACACACTAGTAAGCGCACCCGAGGCGGCGCATCATCATCCTCTGGGTCCGCAAGATTAGCAATTGATCTCACTAGGTTCACCAACCGCGATAATTTCGAGTGGTACTCCGCACTGCATGAGAACTCCGTCATCGTGGAACGTTCTATTCATCCACGAATTGACCATGAAGTGCCACTCCGAGCAGAGTTTGATAAATTTGGTTGGGGACCTCTATTAGACATCACCGGGCCTTATTACCCTGACTTGGTATGGCAATTCTACGCAAACTTTGAGGAAAAGGACAAAACTGGGATGCAACACATCCGTACGTACGTCAAGGGGATTACTATCGCGTTGACTAGCGATTATCTGGCCGCTATATTGAACGTCCCCAATGACGGACCCCGCTAGTTTTCAACCAGTTGGACCTTTTCTTGTCAGATATAACATTCCGAATCCCTCAGGCACGAAGCCGGCTCCAATACCACACATCTCCCACTGGTTCCCGCTCAAGCGTCCTCCCGACGTCCCTCCCGCTGCTGGATCGCCTCATCTGTTACTTCACAGGGGCGAATGTCATTCCGAGGAAAGCTGGGAACAATGAGGTCCGCCATTTGGATCTCTATATCATAGACAAGATGTTGAATGGCTTGGGGGCCATTCCAGCTATTCCGGTGGCGTCGATTATGATCTCCCATATGCGCTCAGTCGCCCACATTGATCCCAAGAAGAATAGAACGCCATACGCTCCCTTTCTTATCATCATCTCTCGGATCTTGGCGGCCCATGGTGTCGATCTCACGGGTGAGACCTCTCTCCTCCCAACCTCTACGCAGATACTATCACCCCAGGCCATGCAGGGTATGTATTTCATTTTCAGGCAGGGTGCTTGGTACCGTAACCCCGGGAGTCGCCATATCAATCCTCATCCCCGTGATCCACCGGTGCCTCCCCCTACAACCGACGAGCGCGTCTACGAAGATCGAGTGGCGGAGGAAGCCGCATTAAATGCCCAAGCAGGACCTCCGATTCATTTGCCGCCGCGACAGCGCTCGCCGAGAGGTACTCGTCAGGTTTTCTCGGCCATTTTTGACTGCATGGACGATTTACGCACACGATTGGCTCGGCTAGAGCACCATGCCAGGACGCAGTCGTATTCGGATGACATTTATGCGTCGCCGTTTGATCCGCACTCGATGGCATGGAGGACTTGGAACTAGGATCCGACGAAGAGTAGTTAGATTTTTTATTTGCGGAGTTGTGGAGACCATTATCGGTTTTCTAGATTTGAGCGATTTATTCTTATGTTGTTGATTGATATTATGATATGAACTACTATACGTTGTGCTGGATTGACAAGTCATTGTACTCAATTCATGTGAACATTGTACTCAATTTATGGGTACACTATACTCAATACATATGTACATTGTAATCAACTCATGCGTATATTGTACTCAATACATGCGTCTGTTGTACTCAAATCAACGTATAAATTGTTCTCGATTGTTTAACTTATATACTCTATTAGACATTTTACGTACCTCGAAATTGACAACACATAAACTCTGGCGAATATTTTATTTTGACTTTATCGATGGAAACAATATTGTACTCAATAAACTGTTAAATTATCCTGGATTATTTAACTTATATACTCAATCGGGCATTTTATGTACTTTGAAATTAAAAAATTACAAGAACTTCATCGGATAATGACTTGGTGATCTTAGGCATGAATAGATGAACTACTCTACGATGTGCTGGATTGACAAGTCATGGTACTCAATTCATATGTACATTGTTCTCGATTCTTTAACGTATACACTCAATCTGACAATTTATGTACCTTGAAATTGACACACTACGATTTCGGCCGAAAATATATCTTTTTCTATAGCTCAAAATATACTCGATTATTTAATATTTGTACTCCAATTTACACATAGTATACACAAGAAAGTAAATTTTGTACTCAAATCTCTGTTCATATTAATGTATGACTAAATATTACATTAATTAAATAAAATTTGAATAGTAAACAACTTTCAATTTGGATATGTATTTTGTATTTCCGGTATAATATGAGTACAGTTTTCTTGTGCACAAAATATACCTAATTATTTAATATTTGTACTCATATTTGCACATAATATACCAAATTAAGCAATTTTTGTACTCAAATATCTGTTCAAAATTGATATGTACCATTTGAAACACCTCTTAAACAAAACATTAAAAAATGAACAAATGAAACACCAAACCTTCCAGAAACAAATAACAATAAATATAAATACATATTGAAGTGCTTAACACCTAACACAAACAAAACAATAAATTCTCCAACTTAAAGATTAACATAAACAACAATCTAAAGCCCAAGTTTTTTTTCCAAGAACATATAAGAATACAAGACATCAACAAGCACTAAAACAACATGACAGTAAGGCAAACCAAACCAACTCTTTCCCCACATTTTCAAAAACAAAACAATCACATAATGCGTAAACCACCAATGCTTCCACTCGAACGCGTACGACTTCTCACTGGTATCAACATGCTTGATTCCCCTTCCAGCACTCTCTTTTTCCTGTTAAAATTTCGAAAAATATTTCAGGTGTCAATCATAAACAAAAATACTGAATATTAAAAGATACTAATAGTAAGATAGTTAGTAATAATAAAAACATTGAAACACCATTTTCATGAAATAATAATAGCTAGTTTATAGCTTCTTTGCAGCTACGTCTGTTATGTCCTCCCTTATTACAACGACTACACTTTGACACACGTGATTCGATTTGCGATAGTATCCTCTTGGTTTTCCTACGACCAGGCTGAATCCTCACATCAGGAGCATTGATTACATTTCCATCATCAAGATAAGACTTATTAATGTCAAACGTTGGGATGTGATTAATAATTCCTCTGTACGTTTGGCGGTACATTTCAATTTTGAAATACTTGTAGCAAAAATCATAAAACGACATCGACTTCGACTCAATAGCAGCGCAAGCATGCTTGCAAGGAAGCTTGGTGATTTGCCAATATCTACATGAACAGGTCATAGCTATCAAGTCAATAGCAAATGATTTTTCACCATCGACTACTTCAAACCTCCAATTACAAGACCGGTGCACTCTCAACTTCCGGGCTTCCACATATACACTACCAATAGATTTCTCCTTTTTTGGACTTAATTCTTTAACCATCGTAGCTGTTGATTCACGTCGTTGGTGCATCATGTTCATGATCTGCACTCGTATATGGTCCACCATACCCATGATAAGGAGATAACGAGCTGCTTTAACCCAATTATTCCAACATTCGGCTATAACACCCCATCTATTGCCAAGAAACAATGCATTTGCCCAACTCTATGGTTCAGAATTTACAATAAAATCCCTAGCAAGTGGCATGGACTCCAGGATATTTTTTATGTGTTGTTCATGCTCCTGCAAAGATGGAGCATAAGCAGCTTTTTTGAATACCGAGGACCAATGCTTTTTGTTATGTTTTGGATAGCTTCGCAACACCTAAAATGGTTACAAAAAAAAATCAGATTAAATACATCTATTTATATATGGAAAAAAAAAACGGTCTAGATAAAAATAAGTCATTGATTATGTACCACTTTCACAAAATTATCAACTAAATGTCTCAAGCAGTACGCATGGTGACTGCCCGTAAATAGTAGATTAACTGCCTTGATAATCCCAGGATGTCTGTCAGAGAAAAAAGTGTACTCATTGAATGGAATGCTTTGATACGAAAGCAAAACACTTCTCAGATGATAACAAAATCATTCCCAATTAATGTCATTCTCCGCGTCCACTACAGAATAAGCGATTGTGAAAAGATCATCATTGTCATCCTTCGACACAGCAAGTAGGATACAACCTTTAAACTTATTCTTTATATGAGTCCCGTCCAAAAAAATCAACGGTCTACAACCAGTAACAAAACCAACTACACATGCGTGCAAACAAATGAACAGTCGTTTAAATTTGTTAGTTTCGATATCAATCTCACACTCAGCAAAACTTCCAGGATTCGTTTCTTTAACAGCTCGACAATACCATCTTAGTCTATCATAGCATCCCTTATCTGTGCCATGAATATCATGCATCGCTAACTCCTTGCCCTTCCACACATTGCGATAGTTTAACTCTACACCATAATCTCTTTTTAAGTCTTTTTGAATTGTACAAGGACGATAAGAGGGCTCTCCTATAAGTTTGCCTTTCACCACATTAGCTATCCATGTTGCATCTGCTCTAGGATGTCCTCTACTACGTAGATTATTCTCACCACATGTATGCTCTAAATTGCATTTTCGGATCGCAAATATATTGTCTGCTTTGTATTTAGAAGCATAAATTCTCCATCCACAACTAGTCTCAGTACAAGTAACAGTGACTTTTTCGCTATCATTCTTTCTGTATGAAAATGAACGCCTTGTAGCAACAACATAATTTTTAACACATCTTCTAAAGTCAGCAGCATCTTTGAATGTTTGACCTACACCACCAATGCAATTAATCCAAGCATCTAGTGTATTGCTCAAAGAGGCTTGATCAGCTTCGTTACCACTATTTCTCTGTCTGTCTTCCTCATCAACCCTTACCAATATGATATAAACTTGTTAAGTGCAAGATACAAAAATAACTTAACATACAAAAATGCAAAGTATGGAATGTAAATAATATTAGTATTGTCAAATAATTCATATCATGGCAAAAAAACATATTTATATTATCATAACGTAGAACAAATTATATAACCACAATAATCTCAACTAGTGCACAATTTCATGCTTGATAAATTAAAATATAAAAAAATTATCAAAACTAAACAGGGACATAAATCTAATATATTTTACCTCCGAATATTTTGGTTGCGGACATGTTCGTTTTTACTCTCTGCCCTCAATTCAATCATGCTGAGCTTCATACACATATGAAGATGAATCATATTTAGGACATCATCATCGTCGTTCAAAGTCACGTGCATCTTGTGTTGGGGGGCTACGTATTGCAGAATCATGGCTTCAGGAGTAATCTCAGCACATTTTTTTCCAAGCCTCTCAAAAATGTCCATCAAACTACAACCGCTGAAAATTGAAATCACAAACAACTGTTTCTTGCATTTACAGCTACCCAAAAACGACAGGTTGCAAGACCCACTTTCATATTCCATTTTGCACCTAATACAAAAAACATACAAAAGTAATTGATATGCAGATTTCAAGACTTTAAAGAATTTTCAGAAAATTTTTAAACAAAATTAACAACTTTCTCATTCAAGAACTAAAACATAAAAATTGAGGATACAATTGCATTAATCGAGAAATCTAAAAATTATTTCTGCATTCATCATTACACTGCTTTGTATTCAAATATAGCAGCTGTATGATTAAGGCCACAAGATACTTGTATTGCTTTTACGTTATTCTAAAAACCAATCATAATACAAAACCCTAAATTTTCGAAATTCAATCGGTGGAATTCAAAAAAATAATGAATATAAAAAATAAAAAAAACACACAATAACAATAAAAAAACATAAGAGAATTATTAAATTGAAACAGATAAACACTCAATCGCCCTAAAAACTGGAATTTCACGAAAAAAATGAGAAAGTTTGAGGAAAGAAACTCACCTTCACTTTATTTTCCTTTCGATGAATTTTTTCTGCACGACGTCTTCAAGATTTTGAGCTTCAAGTAAATGATGTTTCACACATACTCCCCCACCATGGGATTTTTTCTCACGAAGCCGATGGGGGATTTCTTCTCACGAAGCCGATGGGGGATTGGGGTAATAGTATTAAAATCCCAAATACAGATGGATTCAACAAAATAAATAAGGGTAAAAATGGATTTTAATTAAAAATGAGGTCAATTAGGTAATTTGATGTTTAAAAGGGAGTTGAAACATATGAAATGATTTTGTCAGGGAGTGATAATATATTTGTTTAACACTAGGAACTGAACACAAACTTTGAAATGGTATTAGGGATTTTAATACAATTGTCCCTTAAAATAATTTAATATTTTACGACGAATATAAAAAAATTTGACGATATTATGTAGGATCCAATTCTTGTTATACAAGAAATTATAGCTAGTGATACCGATAAGCGAAGTATTTTAAATTTTTTGATAGTAAAAAAAGACTCAATCTCGCAGTTGCAATATTTTTATATTTATCTTATGTAGTTGAAAACTTTTTGAATAATCAAATTCTAAAACAAGGTAAATTTTTTTTTGGTCTATTCATTTTTTTTTCACATCCAAAAAAATTCTTTTAACAATTATTAAATTTAAATTTGATCTTATAATCAACTGGGAATTTTCAATTTCATCAAAAAAAAAATTATTTTTAATAAATAAAAATAATAAAATATAGTCACTTTTTTCTTGTATCAAAGTTCATTTCAATTGAGGAGTTAACAAAACAGTTAACAAGGCAGACACAACATGATTAACTAACAAACCATATTTAGAAAAGCATTAAATTTCATTATAAAATTATCACCAATTGGTTATGGACAATCATTTTCATATCCATACAAAAATTATTAGAATGATATATTTTTGTTATAATTTATTTAATTAGCTACTATAAAATCAACTTAAATCAATTTTTGATAATATTAATAACAATTTTTTTGACATGAGAATCAGTTGGGTGCAATAATTGTCCCTGTTTGGTACAGCGATCGAACCATGATGTTTGAGCTGCTATGCGTTTTAAAAAATTTGAGTTGCACCATTACACTAGCTTTAACTTTTGGTAAAACGACAAGCGCTCGATCCTACAATTGATATCAGAGTCAAAGTCATGGGTTCGATTCTCATTGATGGCAAGGAGTGCAATAATTGAGAGAGAGATTGTTTGGTGCAATAATTGTTCCTGCTTGGTAGAGTGATCGAACTGTGGTGTTTCAACTGTTGTGTGATTTAAAAGATTTGAGTTGCACCATTACCACCAGTTATAACTTTTGGCAAAGCAGCAAATGCTCAGTCCTACAGAATCTGTCGCCGCTGCCTTTCAGTGTATACTGAACGTAAACCCCCTGGCTAACGTAATAACCTGCAAATCACATTAGTCAGATAAACCGTATTTGCAAGCCCTGTGCAACAACAAACTTGTCCGATAAAGTATTGATAATGGAATTGAACCCATGATCATTAATCAATCACTCACATACTTCACCAACTTGAACATATGTTAGACATAAAATGAAATATTCGAATACATCTTAGACACGATATTGTCTTTCAATTCTTATCATACGTTAATAATATGTAATAGATTAATATTTGAGTATCACATCTTTTAAAATTATTATCACAAAAATAATCCAATAATTGATCTTTAATGAATACTTTCAAATGGTTTGGTATGTTTGATGAATTTTATAAACTATTAATAATTGTAATTATTTTGGTCATTTAATACCATTTCAATTTTCAACAAATAAAATTCTAATTCTAATATATAAAAAAGTTTCCTATACTAACACTTGTTAGTTACATAATTAAATATCGATTGCTGAGATTTTTTCTATAATATAAAATCATAGTTGTCCATTTTCATACTTTTTTTTAAAAAAAAATTATTGTTTTTCTTATTAATTATTATTATTATTTCAACAACTGAGGTGAGCATAAGGTCTTACTTACCAACCACTGAAAAGCCCATGCCTTCTTATTACCCAACGCCTCGTTCTCTGTATTTCCCAGAATTCCATGTGGTTTCTGCGATATTACTTCAACTTCAAAACAAGTTTTTTTCTCAAGCATTTCAAGAAATACAATAAATTATTCTCTTCGTCTTCTTCAAGACCCTTCATCATTATTAGTATCAATTATGGTACCATGATATCTATATTTATATCCACTTGAAATTATATTACATTATAGTAGAAAAAAAATTCAAAATCAAGGAGACCATCCCATAGAGTTTATGAGCGTGTTTGTTTGAGATCATTGGGTTATGGGCATTGGAAAAAGATTTCAGATTTATCGGATTTTGAGTTTGGATAAAACGATGAAATAGGACTGGGAGGAGGCAAATATTTAATATATCTCCATACCATCAAATCAAAGGTGAAGTTCGAATCTTTATGGCATTTTCCATTGTTTTGTGTGTTTTCTTGGTGAAAATGATGTGATCATCAAAGAGCCATGTGAGAATAGTTCATAATTGTTTGTTTTATTCTCCTCTGTTAGAATTGGTTGCGGTTGTTCAATCTTATACATGAAAAAAGATGCGAGTTTTTTTCCCTTGATTAGTTGTATACATCTAAAGTCACCATGTGTATTCTTCTGAAGAACAGAGGGTCTTTTTTTCTTCCTTTGGTTTCTTTTTGAAAGGAATAGTGGATCATTTTGTTTTTCTAATGTTGTTGACCGTTGATAATCTTGGAAGTAATGGCGCCTATTGTGTAAGGTTGTTCTGTTTCTTGATCATCTTTGTTTTTTGTGGCAGTCCTCTCGAAGTCAAGAAAATGGGGTCCTTCAATTCCGGGTTGTCGAAGGAAACTCACATCCTTCATCTGAAGGTGTGGGCTTTAGTGGGAATCTTCTTCTTCATCTTTGCTATACTTGTTCTTTTGCTGCTATGGTGTTTCGTAGCGCGTAAGAAATTTAGGACAGGGAATAAACTTCCAGTTAGCCGGATTCCAAATGTGTCGAAGGAAATCAAAGAGATAAGAATGGACCAGATTTCAACTAACCATTTTGATCCCGAAAGAGATTCCTTCTCCAATGGCGAAAAGAATTATGAAAAGAATTCTGATAAGCTTATAACTCATTTAATCAATGGGAAGGAAAATACTGCAGATGGTACTGGTCAATCAGGTTCCTTTACTTTCACGGGGAAGGATGACATGACATTTGAATCTTTGGAGAAAAGGGATTTTCTGGCAGTAAACCAGCCTTCTTCCCATCCTATTACCATACCATCCCCTCTAGCGGGCCTCCCTGAGCTCTCGCAGCTCGATTGGGGCCACTGGTTTACGCTAAGGGATCTTGAAATAGCGACCGATAAGTTTTCGAAAGAAAATGTCATTGGTGCGGGCGGATACGGAGTTGTCTACAGGGGCCAACTGTCCAATGGTAATCTTGTGGCAGTGAAAAGGCTACTCAACAATTTGTGAGTCTGGTTCAGGGATTTCATTCAGCTTTGTAAGAGAAAATTTCTTATACGTGCTTTCTTTATGCGTTGATGACCATGTGATGTTTAAATTGTAGAGGGCAAGCGGAGAAAGAATTTAGGGTGGAAGTAGAAGCTATTGGCCATGTTCGACATAAAAATTTGGTTCGACTTTTGGGTTATTGTATCGAAGGTACTCATAGGTATTATTCTTTCACACCACATTAAATTAAATAATATAAAAACTTGATTCCCCACATATCTCACGTCGGGAAATCTGAAAAGTTGCTGGAGGGAATTAGTTATAAATAGAGCTCAATTCCTTTAGTTATTGTATCCCAAAATCAAAAGCTTTTCAGCTTTGATAAAAAGAGAGTGCATAGAAAAAAGAGTGTATTTTTTTCTTGAGTGTGGGAATTTTCTTTGTGTGAGTTAGAGAAATTATTTTCTCGGTATACTCGGGTTGGGAGTGTGAGAAATATTGAGTGTATTGGTGTATACACTTGTTGTAATATTTCTCCTGTTATAAAAGTTGCAGTGCTCTGTGGACGTAGCCTATATTGGGTGAACCACGTAAATCTTTGTGTTCTTGTTGGTTATTTTATTCCGCAATTTTTGGGTACTATATTATTATCGTTGTCGGCATCGCTTCGGGGGTGTAATTCCCCAACAACTGGTATCAGAGCCTTGTTGTGAAAATTTTTAAAAATTCTGAGTATGCTCTGTGGTTGCAGCTTTGTCTGATCTTCCACATTAGAAAAGATTTTTTAAATTTTTTGGTAAGGCTAGAGAAGTGATGGCCGGAGATGATGGATCGGGATCGGGAATCAACAAGTTCGACGGTACAGATTTTACGTTCTGACGACTACAAATTATTGATTATTTGTATAGCAAGAAGTTGCATCAACCTCTATCTGGAAAGAAGCCGGAAAAGATGGAGGATGATGACCGGAAGCTTCTTGACCGACAAGTGTTAGGTGTAATACGATTGACCCTAACGAAAAACGTGGCACATAACGTGGCGGAGGCAAAAACAACGGAGGAGATGATGTCCATTTTGTCGGACATGTACGAAAAGCCATCAGCAAATAATAAAGTACATCTCATGAATAAGTTATTTAACTTGAAGATGAGAGAAGATGCATCGGTGGCTAAACACATCAATGAATTCAACACGATTGTTTCACAGCTAACATCGGTTGAAATTAAATTTGATGATGAGATTCGGGCACTTATTCTTTTGGCGTCTTTACCAGACAATTGGGAACCAATGCGGGCAGCGGTTAGCAACTCTGTTGGAAAAAGAAAGCTACAATTCAATGATGTCAGAGATCAAATTCTTGCTGAAGAAGTTCGCAGGATGGATTTGGGTGAAGGAACATAATTGAGATCTGCTCTAAATATCGAGAATAGAGGAAGGGGCAGAAGTGGCGAAAAGAGTTTTAACCAATGACATGGTAGATCCAAGTCAAGAAATGGAAAAGACAAAAGCAACTTTGAAAAGAATGTGAAGTGCTGGAGCTGTGGTGAGACTGGTCACTTGAAAAAGAATTGCAGATCAACAAAGAACAACGCTAATGTTGTTACTGAGGAGGTACATGATGCTCTATTACTATCCATAGAAAGCCCGGTTGATTTTTGGGTTATGGACTCGGGAGCTTCGTTTCATACCACTGGTAATCGTGATGTATTCGATAATTACATTGCGGGAGATGACGGAAAAGTTTTCCTGGCTGATGGAAAACCTTTGGAAATTGTTGGTATGGGTGATATCCGGATGAAGATGACAAATGGATCTGTCTGAAAAATCAACAAAGTAAGGCATGTACCAAAGTTGACACACAATCTGATTTCAGTGGGACATCTTGACAACGAAGGTCATAAGGTGACCTTTGGTGATGGTTCCTGGAAAGTGAAAAAGGGAGCCAGGATTGTTGCTCGAGGAAAGAAAACTGGAACACTTTATATGACTCCCAGTTTGAGAAATAAATTAGCGGCTGTGGATGCTGGAGCTAATTCAAGTCTATGGCATAGTAGGCTTGGGGATACGAGTGAGAAGGGAATGAAGATGCTTGTTTCAAACTAAAAGCTACCGGAATTAAAGATCGTTGAAAACAAGCTGTGTGAAGCTGTATTTTTTGGAAAGCAGATAAAGGTGAGCTTTTCAAAAGAGGTTAGAGAACCGAAACCAGCGGATTTGGAGCTAACACATACTAATATATGTGGATCATCTCCTGTGACATCCCTTGGAGATCACTCAAGATATTATGGCACTACTGTTGACGATTCGAGCAGGAAATTTTGGGTTTATTTTGTGAAAAATAAATCGGATGTTTATGAGACCTTTAAACAGTGGGAGTTAGCCATGGAAGATGTGATGGATTAACTGTCATCCAATCACATGTGGGAGTTGTCAGAACTTCCTGAAGGTAAAAAGGGTTTACATAGCAAGTGGGAGTACCGGTTAAAACATGACGGTAGCAAGCGGTACAAAGAAATGCTTGTTGTAAAAGGTGAAAAGGAAGTCATTGGTTACACTGATATTTTCTCTCTGGTGGTAAAGTTAACTACTATCAGGACTGTACTTGGATTGATGGTAAAAGAAGATTTACATCTAGAACAGTTAGATGTAAAGACGAGGTTTCTTCATGGAAAACTAGATGAAGAAATAAATCAATCACAGGGATTTGAAGTACGAGGGAAAGAGAAAATGATGTGCAAACTTCAGAAGAGCTTGTATGGTCTCAAACAAGCTTCAAGACAGTGGTACAAGAAGTTTGATGGTGTAATGAATAATGATGGTTTTCTGAGGTATCAGGCTGATCACTGTTGTTATGTGAAGCTTGATCATTATTATATCATACTACTGATATATGTAGATGATATGTTGATAGCAGGAGCTTGTATGGAGGAAATTGATAGACTCGAGAAAGAGTTATCAAAGGAATTTGCTTTGAAGGATTTGGATACTGCAAAACAAATCCTTAGAATGGGGATCCTTAGAGATCGGGTGAATGGAGTCTTGAAGCTTGAGAAGATTCCTGGAAGCAAGAATCCAGCTGATATGCTCACGAAGGCTGTTATCATTGGAAAACTGAAGTTGTGTTTTACTTCAGTTGGTCTCCTAGACTAACAAAGGAGGTATGAGCTGCACTGTTGGTGTGAAGACATGATTGAAATCAAGTCTTCAAGTGGGAGAATTGTTAGGTAAGAATTTAATGTGGTGGGACCCACATTAAATTAAATAATATAAAAACTTGCTTTCACACATATCCCACATCGGGAAATCTGAAAAGTTGCTGGAGGGAATTAGTTATAAATAGAGCTCAATTCCTTCAGTTATTGTATCCAAAAATCAAAAGCTTTTCAGCTTTGATAAAAAGAGAGTGAATAAAAAAAAAGAGTGTATTTTTTCTTGAGTGCGGGAATTCTCTTTGTGTGAGTGAGAGAAATTATTTTCTCGGTATAGTCGGGTTGGGAGTGTGAGAAATATTGAGTGTATTGGTGTATACACTTGTTGTAATATTGCTCCTGTTATAAAAGTTGCAGTGCTCCGTGGACGTAGCCTATATTGGGTGAACCACGTAAATCTTTGTGTTCTTGTTGGTTATTTTATTCCGCAATTTTTGGGTACTATATTATCATCGTGGTCGGCATCGCTTCGGGGGTGTAATTCCCCAACATATTGTGCATGTTGCAGATAAAAGGAAGTTTATATTTTTGTGTATTTTATCTTTAAAATAAATGAGAATTTGAGCAATTATGGCAGATTTCTGAACTTGTACAAGTCTTAAAGGCCAATAGTATGTATTTATTTACCTTTGTTTCCTATCTTGTTACACCTATAGGTCATTGGTGTACGAGTATGTAAAAAATGGCAATCTAGAGCAATGGCTCCATGGAGCAATGTCCCAGCATGGATACCTTACTTGGGAGGGACGAATGAAAATTCTACTCGGCACTGCCAAGGCGTGAGTTTACATATCTTTATGTTGTCATAGTTGGGTGACCGAAGTCATCTGTTTATTAATGTAAACTGAGTTGACTATTGCAGAATAGCTTACCTACACGAAGGGATTGATCCTAAAGTGGTTCATCGAGACATTAAGTCGAGCAACATATTGATAGATGACGACTTTAATGCAAAAATATCTGATTTTGGCCTTGCCAAGTTGCTTGGTGCTGGAGAAACTCATATTATCACTAGAGTTATGGGAACTTTCGGGTGAGTTTTGATTCAGGATCTACCAAGTCTCGATCTTGAACTTGTCTGTAAATTGTTTGCTCTTCTAAAGAAGATGGGGATATTGGTTTTGTAATCTTAAAAATCTCATGTTTCCCCTTCTCCTCTTGTATTTGCCTCTCTTTTATAGATACGTAGCCCCAGAATATGCTAGCAGCGGCTTCCTAAATGAAAAGAGTGATGTTTATAGCTTCGGGGTTTTGCTCTTGGAAGCAGTAACTGGAAGGGAACCAGTAGATGACAGTCGACCTTTGCCTGAGGTATAGTTTAGTTTGTAAATATTCATCTTTGAATTTATGCAGAGCACTGATTCAGGTATCGAATGTGGAGGAGATTAGTACAGAAATTCAACTATCCGTTCGCTTAATTCATGCATGGTCTGTCCCATTCATGCTAGAACCAGAGCCTGATGCCAACTGATTTTGTAAATATTTTTTCAAGTTATTTTTTCACTGACATCCCAACTCTCAAGACTTAGACTAGTTGCATCTATAAGTTGATACGATACGTAATTGAACTCGTTCTCTTTTCATAATCACTCTGTAAAATACACTGTTCATTTTCTCGCAAACCAGAAAAATCTGGTGGACTGGATAAAGATGATGGTTGGGGCGAAGCGTTCTGAGGAGGTGCTTGATCCAAATATAAACAATAGGCCATCTAAATCTGCCTTTAAACGAGCCCTTTTGACTGCCTTGAGGTGTGTCGATCCCAATGTCGAACAAAGACCTCCAATGAGTCAAGTTGTCCGCATGCTCGAGTCAGAGGAATACCCTGTACCAAGAGAGGTTTGCTTAGTTTCAACAAAATATTCTTTCCTCCCTTTTTCTTTGATATAAAACAAGAAAATCACCAGAATCCGTCTTTCAGAAGAAGTAGTTTCATTTGCAACCTTCTTTTTTCATCATGTTCTGCTTCAGGGTCGTAAGAAGTTGAAGGAATCCTTCAGACCATCCTCGGATGGAGAGCAAATACAAAGATTCTGACACGACACTCGAGACAATTCCAAGTTGAGGTCGGGTACACGGTAGATTAGTACATAGCTGGAAAACCATGGAGTGCCAAGTGAATTCGAGATATAAATAAACTAGCTAAAGGGTGTTTTTTTTTTCCTCAGAAAAAGAAGTATACATACGAAAGCGATTTATTAAAATTGGAAGATACCGATATCACGAAGGATTCCTTCCTCAATGGTCGGATTAGCCGGCATCACAGTGTTTTTCCTTGTCTTTGAGCCTGTGAATATGGATTTTAAGGGGCTTTGTACTTAGAATTTGTGCAGTTCCGTTTTAAAAGGACTTCCAGTGTGTTTGACGATCAGGATTTGGGAGGATTTCATCGGATTTGGATTTTTCAAAATCCTATTTTTACTGTTTGTCAATGTGATTCAAAAAAAAAATTCGGATTTGTTTAAAATTTTATGGGATGAATAAGTGTTGAAACTCAAATTCAATAATTTGAAAGATACATTATTTTAAATTAGTGAATCGATACACATACATATTTTTATTTTGAAAACTAAACAAATATATATTTTAATAAATAAAAGAATATGCTTTAAAAAATTTAAAGAGCAAAAATTCAAGAAATTTAAGTAGCAAATTCTTGATTGCATACTCCAACTATCAATAAAAATTTTAAATAGTGGATTTATTGTCAAATAACAATAATAAATAATAATTGAATTTTGATTATTAATTTGATCTAAGATTTGTGTTTTACATAGGATTTATATGGAAATATTTTAAAAAATGATGTTTGCTTTACCAAACATTTGAAATCGTTACTTAGTTTATAACATTTGTTTTGTCTTCATTTTCTGTATGTTTAAAATTTATTTTGCAAAAAAAAAAATAATAAGAAAAATCACAAATTCATTAATTATCACACTATCATTATTAATTTTTTATCTTAATTATATTACTAGTAAAAATAAAATACAAAATAAGTGGATCGATACACATACATTTTTATTTTTATTTTTTCGAAAGCTAAATCAACACATATTTAAATAAATAATGAAAATTTTTAAAAACAACAAAAATAATATAATTTTTTTTAAAGATAAATTACATAATGTTTTACAAATAAAAAATTTGTTGGTTGATTCACCATTTTAGAGTGATATATATTTCAAATTATTGAACTTGAACTTCAATTCTATTTTTGATATATGTTCTCAAGTCTAAGTTTTTTAAATAAGAGATGTGTTCAAGTTCTAGAAGAATAATAATAATGACCAAAAAAATGCCTTTCTAGCATCCACGATACATGTGCTCGCGTATCGTAGATATATCACGACAATTCATTCAACCATGATGTATGTATGAGTGATCATGATTCATTTCTCAACACACGTGTCATGTACTGAGTGAATAAAGACACTACCCATATGAGTAACATCTACCAAGACTTAACGTGATTGTGTTAGTTGTTAGTAATCTATACCCTAAAAATGCCATTTAAACAAAAATTACTCTAATCACTATGCTTCACACGTAAATTTACTATATAGGAAGTTGTATTTTATGTTAACATTTCTTATGTATGTATCTAACATGCTATTCGCATGTCCAATGTTCACTAGTGTATTGTCAAGAGAGGAAGAATACTAGCGTTTTCATGAAATTATTTGATTGTAACCTAAACTTATGGGCGTATTCTAAACAGGACCACCTTGGAGAAGTTTATGATCACCATGCATGCTGTGTAGAGAGAAACACTAGCCTATATATAACAGGGGCCACTCTTTCTTTCATCGTTTCTTTACCTCCTCTGGAAGTTCAGTCTCCCCATGAAAAATGCGAACAGAGAGGCGAAAAGAGCAGGAAAACCGAGCAGTGCAACTGCTACTATCCATAAACGATCATGTCGAAACCCGAAGTATTCTTTCAGAAAGGTTTTTGCAGATTTGACTTCTCCAAACATTACTATGTCTACATCCAAGTCTCCATATTGTGATGTCAGCAGACCATTCAGGGACCATGACGACGGAGAGATCCAATAGCACCAACTCCACCATATAGGAATTTCCTGCATTTTGTATAAAGCACTGCTAAATGAACAAGAAATATGCAAAAAATGGGTGAGAGTAAGCTAAAGTTAGATTGGCTACATTGAATGTTGTGTAGTTTTATCACCTTTGATGGTTACTCTTTATAGTAAAATGCAGTGGATTGAGTAAAATTTGGTGTTACTATTTGATTTGATTTAGGCATGTCGTAGATTAACAGGTTGGAATTGGAGGAAGCCCAATTCCACATAGTTGCATTGGCTCCTTGTTAGAAACTGTGAAAATCATTTACTTGCCATAAGACAGCACATCTAACCTTCCATTGATTGATTAACAAACTAATGGGAACTGGGAAGTTCTGCATAAGGTTAAACTCGTTGTTGTGGCATAGCAGGGATGAATGGATAGTTGGCATCTTCTTCTTTACTTATTTACTCTATCCTCCATAGCAAGTAAAATGAAATGAAAATACGAGTTTGGAGGCTATATTTGTCTTGGAATTCTTTGTTCTTCACACTTCACATTTGAATTACAGACTGAAGCCAAAAGGGCGGTGAAATTCGAAATGTTTGGTAGGATCAAGAATTCAAAATTTCCGAGGGATTCCCCAAGTATTGGTCTTTGTTTTCCTGTTTTCTGAGGACTATACAAGTTCTATGGGGCTCTAGCCAATTTATACAGTCAACTATTCTGAGAAAAGATAAAAATCCTTACCGGTCCTGGCAGTAGAAAACCCGAGAAAAGACTCCATATAGTGTAGACTGCTGTTGCCATCACGGATGCTACTTGGAGACTTGGCGTTAGTGAAATTATAAGCATCCCGAGGTAAATAAAGTACAGAAACGTGCAGAATGTAGTGTAGAAACACCAGAGCACCTTGCTGACTGATGCATAATATCCAACCGATGGATATATGATGGTCACATAGAGAGCTGCTAGCATAAATACATATGGTAATTCTATTGTTACCTGCAACATCAAGGTACGATTGATTTTAAAAAACGACAGTCCACTATTGTGAAAGTAAAGTTTAATGTGATGGCATCTGACCTGTGCTAGTGAGTAGGCCATTGATGAGTACATCCCAGCAAATCTCTCTCGATAAAAAACTGTTCGTTCGGTTGCAACATATGGAAGCACTAATGAACAGTTATTTATGCCCAAGAAGATGACCGCGAGATACATTGATCCAAGAATGTTAAGGAAATCTTGCTCGTTGTTTCTTGAAAAAGAAATGCAAAAATATCATGGGGAGAGCCATTTTCTCGTTAGTAAATTGAACTTTATGTACAGAAAAGTATCGTATGTTCATAACAAATCAATTCAGTCATACAAGTCTCCGAATGATTATTCATATTTCAAAACATTAAGAAAAGTGATCATCAATCATGAGGCGAGAGTAAGTTTTGATGATAACTACACAATGAAGATTTTTAGTCGATGGAGAATTTTATAAATTTTATTACTCTAATTATCGAGACTAAAGTGTGCTTGAGTTCCTTTTGGTTTGGGAACATGGCCATGTCGCGATCCCTTAGTAGAGGGCTTGCTGGCTTGGCATTGGTACTTGGGACTAATCAGTTGAAATGAAAATTGGTAATAAAATAAAAGAGATAGAATGATGATCCGTGTTCATGCAAAATCACATAAAATAAAAGAACTTACATGTCTTGCCCCTTCTGCCAAAATATCGCTCCAAAGAATAATGCCGCAACAATCATGAAAAGGAAGCGCGCCAAGTTGTATTCTGGGCTTCTCCAATACGACAGACACTGTTTCCAAAGGCAAGCCTTGAAATGTTCCCAACCGTTCTGTGGATACTGAGTTGGAAAATGCAAGTCTTTTGAACCTGTTTGTGGTTCACTCAGCTGCCTTACAGTATTCATTGTTTCCCTGTGGCAATGTATGAAGGCCCATTATAAGGGAAAGACTACAGTTAGCAGGGATATGAATAATGCAGCAATCACATACTTCCCTCGAATACATTTATCAACTTACTGATAAAGTGTTGACTCCTTGTAAATTTTAGCAAAGTCTAATCCAAGCTCTTCTTCTACTGATGTAGAGGTAACCTCTAACATCCATGTTGCAGGATTATAATTGTTTCTTATCTTTTGTAACTGCGGAATTCTCTGGTAGAGGCCAAACATATGGAATCATTATGCACCAGAAAAAATGAGAAGCTTAAAGATACAATGATATTCAAATAGCAAAAAGGGCTTGCATATGAGATGATTTGATAATCTTTTTCCCCCATAGAATTTTATCAGGAGACTTAGTCTCGTCTTCTTATATTTGGAGAAATATTTTGTGTGATTTATCTAACTCAAATGCTATTCTGGCTGACTGCTAGAGACTAAGTTCATCTTTAAGTCTGAACACACTTAATTTCCAGGAGACCTGAAGGGAAATGCTCTATCGTGCTTGAAGTAAATTGCTGCTGCATAAAAAAATCAGAGTGTTTGAAACTTTCATACCTCAAAATATTCTATAAGTTTATGGGAATGGTAACCCAACTCTCCAGAATAGATGATTTTCCCTCCCATTTTCATTAGAATCAACTGCAAAGATTAAACAAGGACAGTTTCCTTCTTGAATTTGCCATGTTTTCTTCGTAAGTGGATTAGTATTTATAATATCTTTATCAGACATAGTAAGAACAGTTTCCACTGCCCATATCTGACAAAATGAACAACTTCGATTCAAATGAAACTGACGTATGTGTACCTCATCAAATACTTCAAAAACATCGATGCTTGGTTGGTGAATGGTACAAACCGTGGTTCTTCCTGTGGCAACTATTTTTTTAACTGTGCGCATGACAATAGCTGCTGCTCTGGCATCTAAACCCGATGTCGGCTCATCCATGAAAATGATTGATGGATTGGAAACAAGCTCCACTGCAATGGTTAGCCTCTTCCGCTGCTCAGTAGAAAGCCCATTTTGTCCAGGAATGCCAACAATGAAATCTTTGATTTCATCAAGCTCAATCATGCTGATGACTTCCTTAACAAATTCCTGCATCATGTACACATTGACGCTTCAAGATTTCATGTGCTCATATTCTCAGGTTTATCATATTCAGTTAAAATCTTGCCATATGTAAGGAAATTTTCCTTCATTATGACTATCACTCTTTTACCTACACTAAAGCTGATTGCTTTGTGGATGAAATCCTGAACTATCTTGTGAATAGTCATAGATGCATGTACTTCAGATTGGTTTCAAAACTGCAGTACCCTTGTATTAGTAATCAAATGTGCAAGCAGAAGTTAGTTTGGAAAGCAGATTTTATGAGTTGTGAGTCGATTTTTTTGTTCACCCATCACATTAAATTGTTAGTATTGACTCAAATGTTTACAGCTGAAACCTTATAGGTACTCACATTTGATACTAAAAATATTTCTACACGAGAAAAATGCAGAGTTCCTAAACAAATTGACTATTGGATGGTGTGAATCTGCACTCTGTATCCTGTAATTAATGACTGGAAACATTGAGCTACTACGACTGTTAAAACAAACTCTTCGTTTCTTTGATAGGTTTAGTCATGAGAATCATTGTTTGTATGCATAACATTGGAGTGACAAGAATGCGTACAGTGTCTGAACAACCACCCTGCCAGTTCTGTATCTAATATATTTCTTTCTAGTTTTGTACTAATCTATGGTTATTAATTGGGCTTAGACCTTAAATATCAGTTATGCAGTGGAGTCTAGTGGATCCATGCAGAACTATTTGTTATTTTTTAGTTTAAAATTCTGTCATATCAAAATTTATCTTTAATAAAAATAATAATAAATAGAATTATCATACATGTTTGCTTTCTGGATCAATCTGTGTTGGTAATCTCAACCAAGCCGAGTACATCACAGATTCTTCGACTGTAATTTGTGGGGAATGTATGTCATACTGCTCACAGTAACCCGATATTCTAGCAAATGTTTTCTGAACTTTGGGATATCCTGCAATTCTTTTATCTCCTTCCACAGTTCCACCATTTTTTCTTCCAGAAAGAACATCCATGAGAGTTGTTTTCCCAGCACCGCTGACTCCCATTAGTGCTGTTAGGATTCCAGGCCTGAATGCACCAGTCATATCATGAAGCAGTTGAAGTTTTCTATGGTCGAAACCACTCTCTCTCATTTCCTGTGCATATGCAAGTTGGTTATGAACTAAAATACTGTCCTGGATTTGCAAAGCGGGTGTTATTTCTCACAAGGAAATTAAAAAATCATTAAACATAAGAATGCGAGGTTTTGAAAGTTACAGATGTTACCTTGGGTGTATCAACAAAATATTGCACTCCTTGAAATACCATAGTCAGTGGCTGGAATGGTAGGATCATGTTTCCTTTGATGGTAGACACTTGATCTGCCATTTCTTGGACAGAGATGTCCATTCTGTTTGTGTTTGTTTTATGATTAACTGACCCTTGGATTTTGGAGGAATCTGAAGGATAAGAGGCTTCAGTTGAATCATTTTCCAAGAATGACTTATGATTTTCTCTTGCTTTAAGATGTAGTAACTTGTCTTTAGAAATAATGGCTTGAACTGCCCCTGGAGCTGAATTTTGCTGTGTTCATCAGTAAATATCTGAGGATTTTTTGATATATACTTGTGAGGGGAACATACCTTTTAGGTAAGTCAAGGCTAATACAAAACCAATGTCAAACATTATCATGAATCCAAATAATACCCCTACTGATATCCAATAAAAGTATCCACCGAAATCCATCCCATGCCCAGCTAAGATAGTCTGTCCTAGAGTTGTGTTTCCCAGGCTGACCTGCAGAAACGAATTGGTTTGTTAAAACTTCAAGTTTGTTTCATGTATTATAGCCTTGATGCTTTTCTTTTGTTAACCTTTTGCCAGCGTGGAGCAAGGAATTCATTTAGTGAAATCCCTATTTCCCCATATGTCATTGGAGATACCCAGAATCCCCATCTCAACCATGGTGGTAGAGAGGCTGCATAAACAGAATCTTCTTTAGGAATATAACTTAAATTTGTCGTAGCGTGAGATGGAGATGACTTACATCGTTGAATAATGAAACCTCCAAACAAGAACATAACCACTAATGTTAATAAACCGAAAGTCGTTGCAACAACCATACTTTTGAAGATTGATGCTATGAGTCTACAGAGAGATGTTGACGTTCCATGTACCAAAAATAGTAGGAGAATTTGGCAGAAGAACCTAGAGGGATGGAAAGTAATGTGTGGAACACATAGACAAGAGAAATCAACAATTTAAGTAACGGATCTAGTGCATGTTAGAGCTTACAATTGACTTACCTCTCGACTTCAGGAGAATATCCAATCACATAGTATGTCATTGATGTCCATATAATGGAGTCAAGAAGTGAAAGTGGAATCTTGATAACAGAAGCTGGGATTGAATACGCCCATACTGGATACAGACAAAATGCCTTTTGTTTGTAGAACACTGGGAGTCTTGAAACCGTCATTGCTAGCTCTGCAACTCCATTTGTCATAAGCCTGATGAGTGTATAGAACAGAGAACCCATCACGTAGTTTGCATGTTTCAAGTCGATAATCATTCGAGTACTCATGAATATTGTCATTGTTATGAAGGCAATGATGATCAGCTGGAAGATGTTAGGGAATTATCTGTTTTAGATTGAAAGTTCTCGCGGTTAAATTAATGGTTATGGTCTTTGTTACATCGAGGTTACCTGTACTGTTTTAAACACGTATAAAGGGATATTCCGCTTCATGAGAAGCACTTCTCTGGCCATACAAGCTTTGAACAATTCCCATTTGCTGATGGTACAAGTGCTGAATGATAAAGCATTTTCATGGGATTGGGATTTGTCGTATTGCTTAGAGAGCTCCTGGTTTAATCGTTCTCCAAGGTAGCTGGTTTCAAACAGCTCACAGAACTGACTCACTGAGATGTAACTATAAGTATCATATGATCTACACCAGTACCTAGATTGATCTTTTCTTGATATTACCTGAAAATTATCATTTAACACATTCGTTAAACCACTTCACAAATTGTAAACAGTGTTAAACAATATGTCGTGCACCTCCTGAAGGAAGTCTGCTGCGCTCTTCCGATCTGGACATTTGAATCCACAATTCTCGAAAAACTGAAGGACCTCACTGCGAGGCCCTTGATAGATAAGTCTGCCTTCTGCCATTAATAAAACATCATCGAAGAGTTCAAACGTTTCCGGATCTGGTTGAAGCAACACAATTAAAATGGTTGCATCAGTCAAGTGAGCAAGTTGCTGAAGACAGGTCACTATCTGAAAGGTTGTGGAACTGTCTAGGCCTGTGGATATTTCGTCCATAAATAATGCTTTCATTGGACCAACAATTATTTCTCCTGTAGTCAATCTTTTCTTCTGTCCACCTGAAATTCCTCTTTGAATTGCATCCCCAGCAATGACATCAGAGCACATATCCATTCCAAGGATCTGTCCAATCAAAAAATAGTATATGTTATCTGTGATATGTGATGTATTCTTTGCATTTCTAAACATTAAGCTAATTTTCCTCGAACGAGAACTAACCTTCAGCACATAATCTGTCTGAAGATTTCTTCTTTGACCCTCGATTGAAATTGCCTGTTAAAGCATTAACTTTGGTATATTAAATTCATTGAAATCTATACTAGCATATAAAACACCTAATCGCACCCACTATTACCTTCATGTAGGTGTCAATATCTGGATCAGGTATAATGCCTGCTGCTTTCTCTCTTTTGCTCAATTCTTGCATGATATCTACAGGGTAGAATAAGTCAGCCCATGTGGTCCAATGGACTTATTAATCTGAAAGGGGAAAAAAGAAAGAAGCAGCAAAAGAAGAGGTTGGTGGATGGTAAAGTTTCAGGACCTCCTCTACTTCCAACCCCTTGACAACGTGCAGAAAAATCAATTGTTTCCTTCACCGTCATCTCCGGCACATGGATATCATATTGGCTTATGTAAGCCGATGTTTTTTCCGGAACAAATTCACGGAGTTCATAACCGTTGTATGAAACTTCTCCTGTAACCTGTAACTTGCAAATTGGGATACCATAAACAATGTTAGTTAAAGTTGCCTTGAGTGAATGAATCATCAATGATCACGTGTTATTGTTGATTCTTTGATAAATTGACAAAAAATATGTGTCTGTGCAGCAACTTCTTGGGCTTGCCACATTTTTTAACACTCCCCCCATTTTATAATTCATAGTGCAACACTAGTACCATAATCCTTTCAATCCCCAGAAGTAATTACACTTATTGTAGGCCATTAATGATTCTGATTTTAGGTTTTTCTTGTTATATGAGGTATAGTTAAACAGGCTCATACGTCACATGCAGTCTTTGCATTCTAATTTTCTCATATTCTTTTCAAGAAAAAAAATGAAAATGATTTCTTTAAAACTTTGTGAATGGTTTGCCTTATCTGTTTCCTGATGCAGAATTTGGAAATTGAGTAGAATTTTAAAAGGTGGCTGGCTACAAGCTCTATGACAGGAGGAAAAGAACAGAGAAGCTGCCAGATTCTTTAGAAAAAATAAGCTCTATGAGCTTATAAGATGTGTTTGGCAATTTACACCGCACTCGAACGAGTGATAATGACTAGTGGACCTTGCGATAATATGAATCATGGGGTAGGTTTTATCCGAAAGAATAAAGGGTGGAGGCCTTGGTTCGACTATTCATATATCTTTTATAATAGAGGTATGGTTTACTAAATCCTTGCAAAAGCTGAGTGATACACAAATACGGTAAGATGTTTTGACGAGAAAATATCACAAGCACACTGCTGGCATCACTCACTCAGTCAATTGAAATATGAATTCACTGAGATCCATAAGTTGGCATACACCTAGTATTGAACTCTATGTTCCGTATTTTCGATTGAGATACAAGACTCTTTAACCCAACCTTGAGAGGATCTTGCAACTTTCCAGCAAGAGCCTTCAGCAGTGTAGTTTTTCCGCAGCCTGGGGGACCAAGAATGAGAGTAAGCCTGCAAATATCATATTTGATTGATTATGAAACATGTATCACTTCTTAGTTCTTGTTTCACAGTTAGCATTAGTTTCACTGGATATGTTCTGCAAAAATAAATTATAGCAAGTATAAAGCCTGGTTGCACTTCAGGGACAGCCACTGTTCTTTCAATTGTCCAGCTCTTTTAAACGACTAATCATCATTATGTCCTAGAAACCTGTTATTTTATCATCTTGTCCAAGGTAACAATTGAAATATATATACTTGAGTACTCCTTACCTTGATGGCTTGATGATGCCACTGATGCCTTTCAAGATGCTTATCCTGGCTTCCTGAGACTGGCACCCGAAAGCCTTCCAAACCTATTTAAACAATGAAAACATAGCAAAACTTAAGTTGAACAAGTCCCTGGCTAGATCTGAGATATATGGACTTGAAAAAAGCATATGTTTTCCTTATGTGGCGTTTCTTTTCTCAGGACTGTCAAAAGTACTTACCGGAAGCATGCTTGCAAGAGAATTCCAGAGTGTTGGCAGTGGCTTTCCATCAACTACTCGACACTTGGCTTCCACAGAAAGATGTCTGAACCTCACCTCGATTGCAGGTAACTTTACATCAACTCTATGTAGCAAGATTTCATGTTAGCCCAACAATATGACAGATCCCATTCGGTTACGTATTTACGGTAAAAAAAGTCTTAAAAATTTCTATTTACAAGAGTAGATGATAGTTAGTAAAGCATCACATTAAGATTTAAGATGATACCTGTCTATTCGTTCTCTTATTCTTTTAAGCAGCCTCAGATTGTCTTTCTCGACGTTCTTTATTAGCTTCTGCACAAAAAGGCGTCGTTCAAGTGCTCCAAGCTTAGCAACATTGACAATTCTTTTCCCTTCAATCTCAGCATCAGTTTTTGTAGTTTCTTGACTAATATCAAACACTGATGTCCTGAGTCGTTGGAACGTGGGTAATCTCTCGATGGCAGCCCACTGTAATTCGAATTCTTCATCCTCCTTCCTAGATGAATCAAGAGGTTGAAAAGGTGCATCACTACTGTCCCTTCTGAATGATTCCATGTCCAATAATTGTGAAAACAACAATAACAATGGTGTTCAAAATGAGATGCCTAGTCATGCATTTATGAATACTAGGAATGTACACGTGCGATGCACGTGGGTGACTAATAATGANTCCGACAAGTTTCAACCCGAAAAAAATCATGTTTGTGTTTGAGATTTTTGGGTTCGGGTCAGATCGGGTTGAACCCGATAGCTGACTCGAAAAAAATGATCGAGTTAGGTTAGATTCAGGTCAAGTCGAAAATTTTAATTTTAAAAAAAATATAATTAATAAATATTGCCTACATTTTTATATATTGTATATTCAAAATTTTTTTATTGTATATTTATATCATAAATTTTCATTGTTTAATATTTATTTGAACATCTTTTATTTTTTAAACAATTTTTTATTTGATTTAATAAGTATATTTTATTTTTCTACCATTAGATTTTCAAATTTAAATCATATATATGAGGGAGATTTTGTATTATGTGTTTAAATTAAATTTTTTGAATTTTATTTATTTTTCTTTAAAAAAATCAAAATCGAGTTGATCGGGTTAGGGTTCGGGTTGACTCATGTTCGGATTGGACAATTTTTGAATAGTACTAATGCTCAACCCGACCCAACCCAATCGAATTGACACCCCTAAAAGAGCAATGTATAATATAGCATGTCTCATGTGAAATGTGACAGCATGTCTCATGTGAGACCATCACAAATTTAAAATTATGAGACAGATCGATTCTGTTCATACTTACGACGAAAATATTACTTTTGACATAAAATAATAATATTTTTTCATGAGTTAAATTGAATTAAATATTTTACTTATATAATTGATCCGTTAAACAGTCATATACGAATTTTTGTGAAATTTTAAATGCAGCAAAATGATCATAAACATTGGTTGGTCATTTTAGTTTTTGTATATTTTTAGTATTATTATTATTATACGATTTATAATTGGAAGATATTAATATGTCTTGTACATTTACTCAATAAAATAAAATATACACGCTGCATTCGTGCAACAAATATTTATCCGTGCTAGATTTATTTTGTAATTATTAAATGTACCACCTGTCCAAATTTTCAAAGGCCTCGTCAATATCTAATTATTTTCAGCATTTTATTTTTATATAAAATAAATTTCAATAGAAAATTCGAAACCTTTCATTTTAGAGAAAAATTATGTGAGACGGTCTCACGGGTCATATTTTATGAGACGGATCTTTTATTTGGGTCATCCATGAAAAAATATTACTTTTTATGATAAAAATATTATTTTTTATTGTGAATATCGGTAGGATTGACCCGTCTCACAGATAAAGATTCGTGAGATCGTCTCATAAGAGACATACTCTTCATTTTAATCAGACTTACCCCTGTTTATTTATTTTATTAATAAATATAAATTATATTTAATAAATTTAGTAGTATAATATTATTTATACTTGATTAAATAAAAAAATTTGTGCAATAAATTACTGCACTTTGGGACTCGATCAAGGGAATTAATAGGTCAATTATGTAATATCGGATTATTCCATGTTATATCTAAAATATTTCTCCTTCTATGATGTTAAATATTAGCTTTTGAGTCATTAACATATATCCAATTTTCATAAAAATATAAAAAACTCATATGATCTAATGATATTAAAATAAAAAAATAAACTAATATCCGAGTTTGCCACATGGAAACTGACGAATTTTTCGAATCGACTTAAAAAAATATTTGATTGATATTCGAGTTTATCGAAATCAAATTGAAATTAAAATATGTTTCAACTTTTTTTATAACTAAATTCGAAATCAAATAAAATTATTCATTACACACAGAAAATATTATTGTCTAGTCCAATCCCCATAAATCGACCAGTGATCACTCAGTCCCGAAATTAGAGAAAATTAATTACGAAAAGTTTATTTAAAGTTTTTCTAATTAATAAAATAGACAAAAACTTGTGTGAGACGGTCTCACGGGTCGTATTTTGTGAGACAAATATCTTATTTGGGTCATCAATGAAAAAATATTAATTTTAATGTTAAGAGTATTATTTTTTATTGTAAATATCGATAAGGTTGACCGTCTCACAGATAAAGATTCATGAGATCATCTCAAAAAGAGTTGTTCAATAAAATAAAATTTAGGTGGCGCGAAATTAACTTCCGCCTCGTCTCCTGTCTCGCTCGTCAACCTCTCACGCTCATTAACTGAAAATTCTTGTTTCAAATTTTCTTCGTACTTTTTCTTCTTCGGAAAACGACTGTAAAAACAATTATAAGTGCTTCATGGTTTACAAAATTGCTCCAGATTCCGCAGAAATTTGGTTAATCTTCGTTTCCGGGAAGTACGGGTTTTCTGGTTACGGCTGATGTATGTTTAACTTGTGTCTTTGGTTTAATTTTATTTTATTATGGAAGCAATTATTTCTGCAAATTTTTGTCTATATTCGTCACTTTTGCACCGTTTGTTTGTTTGGGTTTTTTTTTTTGTTTGGATAAAAGCCGTTTTTGTTATTCTCGATCGCTGCTTTTCATAATGAGTAAGCTTGGACGGGATCTTTAATTTGTTTCATTTTCCAGGGTTTTGAGTGGTGGAAGCTGAATTAATAAGTATGAAGGGGATTTTAAATTATGAGGATTTTTTTGGTTTTTTCCTTTTGTTGGACAATTTCACCATTTAATCATAACTTGGAGTAAGGTAATTTTTTAAGCTGTTACGTGAAATCTACATAATTTTTCAAATTTGGGAACAAAATCTGAGAAGACAAGGCACAGAGCATCTTTATATGTATTCTCTCATGTAAAATTCCTCGATATTTTCATCAAGTTCGCATCGAATTTTGTTTCGTCAGCGAAATGGAAATAAAGAAATGGGGGGTTGGTCAAGAAATATTGTTGTTTTACACATTATTATGTATATGAATGGCTAAAAATACTGTTTGACTGTAATCTGTAATAGTACTTTAATCTCCAAGGACGGACGATGATCTCTACCCGCACGTGACTCCGACCACCGTGTTTAGTTCCCATTTTCCTAGAATTATTTTGAGTTGATTTCCCTTGTTTGCATTATTGTAAATATTCTTATTGCATTGTGTGTGAGAAGATTCACACTATTAAATTTTCTGTGCATATATATATGTGGGGCTGTAGGGTTTTTTTCAGTGAAGATATTACTTCCAGGCTTCCAGCTATCGTTTTTCCTTTTTATGGAAAGTGGTTGGTTAGGCGAAAGAAGGAACAGGACAGAGGGACAAGAGCAACGCTCTAAATGTGAGTTCTACGTGTATGTATATTCCGTGGGGGTGGGGGGACTGTGTTTGGGAGGCAGCTCCAGCACAGCTAACCATGGCATTCCCGCGAGAGGGACTAATGCTTGGGACCATAAACAAAAGAGTGGAAGAAGAAAAGGAAGTAAGATATAAATGACAACTAAAAGCAAGTGAGGGGTCTTTCTTATACTACATATTTTCCCATTTCTTAATCTACTTTTTTTTCCCTTCTTCTTCTCCAACGCTTCCCTAAGTCTGAAAAAGGGACTCATTTTACTGTGTCTTCCACTTTTGATATTGTAAATCGAAAATTCGTATTAGCTTTCCTTATTTCATTTGATTACATTGTCTTTACTTTTGCCAAGGTGTGCGATCTGTCTTGACATTAGTTGGGTTTAGTTTTATTGACTTAGGAGAGACAATTGTAATTGTTGATTGAAGTTATCGAATTCGATGTTGTTGAGATCTGAGTGTCGTTAAAGATGTATTCTTTTGACCATCATTCTCTTTTTCATGGTGCACTTTACTTTTTCTTTATCCATTTTCCAATTTATAGCATCACACTTTTGACTGCGAATATGTGTTGCAGATAATGAGCCCGGAAATTATCCTTCTTTTAGAGCAATTGGTGTGGTTAATAATATATTGATCGGGTTTTGTGAAAGCCTGATGAAAAGTATGTTTACGGTCGTAAATAACATATGAGAAAGACATCAATGTGGTCTGATTTGCGCAGTTTGGATGGACACATGTGAAGTACCGCAAGCATTAGAGAAGCAATCTACGTCAGATGCAACCAAACGTCCATTGATTCGAGCTGTTAACAATCATGGAAACCTCCGGTCCCGAATCAGAGAAGTTAGTTCTAGGTACAAGTCACCCACACGGTCCATTGTACCAAAACGCTGCCCTTCGACCAATACCAGCTGGACATCTCCAACCTCAACTGTATCTGGTCCAAAGAGGGCTGTATCAGCAGAAAGAAAGCGCTCCCTTGGACCATTATCACCACCCAGTCCATGTCCATCAACGCCAGTGCAGGATACATCCTCAGAAATGCTACTGGCCACGAAAAAGATTGTGGGCAATAAGTTACCGGAATCTTTAAGGCCATTTGCAATGCGGAGTCTCAGTATTTCTTTTAAATCTGATATCATATCTGTCCCTATGAGCAAGAGAGAAAAACCGGTTTCAAACATTCCCTCTGACCGAGCTCTGAGGCCTTCATCAAACATAGCTCATAAACAGGCCGAACTAGCTGCTTCAAGAAAACCCACGCCAGTGAGAACGAGTACTCCAAATAAAGTAAAAAGGTCTTCTGACAAATCAGAGAATTCTAAACCCAATGATAGTATACCTGCTTGTCTGGTGGATCAGCATCAATGGCCAAGAAGAGTAAACGGAAGGGCAAGTTCTACTGCTTTGAAGAGAAATATCAATCTGACTGATAAGATAAGCAAAACTGTATTTTTATCCCATTCCATTAAGTCTGAATCTTACCCCAGGAGATTGTCTTCGGATGGGACTAGCAAACCTTTACAAAAATTTACCAGTGATTTGTTAATGTTAAGAACTTGCTGTGACAGTTGCAAAGTTATGTTGAATGGATGCTCATCTGATGATAGTTCTACGATGACGCAGTCTGCCTTTTCAATTTCACCAGATAAAACGCTATTGATGTGCGCTGCAGCAAGAGCTCAATCTTTGCCAACTTCTGGATTGCACCCTCCATCGCCACCTGTGTCTAGGGGGATAAGTCCAGCTACAAATAAGGTTGGCAAGCCTTCTTCTAGAGGACCCAGTCCTGTTCGGGCAAGGCCATCCGGCCCATCCCGACAACCTCAGAGTTCAACTTCTGTTCTTAGCTTTATTGCTGATATTAAGAAAGGAAATAAGGCTGCAAATCACATCGAAGACGTGCATCAGCTGCGGTTGTTGTACAATAGACATTTACAATGGCGTTATGCAAATGCCAGAAGTGATGCTGTGTTGCAATCACTAAAAGTAAAATCAGAGGTTCGAGTCTATCTCTATAAAACTCTAGCAAGCATTTTTTAATGTTTCACTTAAAATCAATGCGTTTTTCATCGTCTGATTCAGGTATAAATTTTTTAAACCAAGTTCCAAATTCTTCTCTTTCGGCACAATTTACTGCAGTTTTCGTGCTTTGACTGTATTTGCTCAGAATTACATATTCTATAATTGGTAGAGGCTACTCACTGGATTGTTTTCAACTAAAAGTGTTACATGTTCTCTCAAATCTTAACCATCGAAACAGTTAATTATGAGATGAATTAAATGGTGATGGTGATAGTGATGATGCTATTTTATCCTTTATCTTCTGAATTAAATTCATCTTCATGTGGCCATAATCCCATCAATTGCAGAAAATATTGTATAGCATTTGGAGGAAAATTGCATATATGTTGGACTTGGCAACTGCAAAAAGGATACACCTTCAGCAGCTGAGGCTCATCCTGAAACTTTACTCAATTTCGGACAGTCAAGTAATCCCTCTCTTTTTCTCATGGTAGTAAATGACTTAGAGTCAACGGTTTTGAGTTTTTCAAATTTCTTCCTGAATAATGCGGGTTAGTTTCAAAGCATCTTGTTTTGACCTGATTTGATGCTTGGTAGGTTATTGTAACACATTATTTATCCAGAAAAGGCATTATAGGCTTTATAGCTGTGAGTACCAAAAATTCGTGAGTGTGGTAATATATCTGATGGGTATAGGAAAACATGATACGTAATTTGGAGACGTGGGTGACACTGCATGCCTTGCATTAAATTGCTATTTGGTAACATCGTAGGGATTTTATCCTGGTTTACTATTCAACTTTTGGAATCAAGATTCACACTTGTCAATAGCTTTGGGACTTGTCATGTTGACGTTTCAGAATCAGTCAAATTGCATGATTATGTATAGGATGATTTATGCCCCTATTTAGTTAACTTTTCACCGTTAATTCAATATAAAATGTCATATATTACCTTTGCGCTCACGAGGCACAGTAGTTTCATGCTGATAAAGATAGCAGGCCCGTAACTATATTTTTACAATTATATAGTCTGACAGAGATATTTCGTGCTGATAAAGAATCTTGAAGTAAAGGTTCCCACAGTTGTTTTGGATGAGGATAATTGTAGAGATTGACAGATTCAGAGAAATGGAGATTCTCGAACAAAGGGGGCAACGTTTTGAATATTACCTGGGCAGAAATAAACAAGCTGACAGACTGAAACATCTTAGTGACTTGATAAAAATCTACAAGTAGCTCTCATGATAGCAGTGGCTAGGGGTCAAGTGAAAGGTAAATTTAAAGATTGCCTTGCCACCAGAGAATACTTTCTCTGACGATGCTATACTGGCTCTTTAATTGGAAGACCATCTGCTACGGAGACCCTGAAATTTTGAAGGCTTGGTTCCTCTATAGGGATCTAACATCAGGCATGAATCAGGGCCTAAGATCAATTGTTCTGAAAGGGGACAGCAGGTGAATATTTATGCTAAACTTTGTTGGTGTCTAAAGATAGAACACCCTAGTTAGACAAGAGATGGTTATCAACTCAATTACTCAAGAACTTAAGATGTTCTTGTCTTTCCGGGATATGAAGGGACAGAGAGGCCAATATTCTCGTGAACAAATGAAGGGCAGAAATACGAATATGATTAGGAAAATTCCAGAATAAATGATATTGGCAGTGAGAAAAAGGAGACACTACCAAGTAGTTTGAAGAGTAGAAAAATTGATGATAAATGATATTGGCAGTGAGAAAAAGGCAGACACTACCAAGTAGTTTTAAGAGTAGAAAACTTGATGAGTTGCTTATGACAATTGAAAAACTCCTGGTTTAATTTGGTGCATGCTTCATGATGCAACTGGAGATGTTCCAAGAAATCATTTGCATCGGGAATAAAATTTAGGGAAAATAGTGAATGGTTAAACATAGCCATCACACCAAGGAATTATTGCAAATAGTACTTAATTTCTCAGGAAATAGTTCTCACTACATAGCAACTTCTGACATATTGAAAATTGTTGAGAAAGCAAATAATTGCATTATCGATTAATTGAAAGACGTGCAATTTAATATGTTTCATAAAAATTTCCTAATGGAAAAGGTGAACTGAATGTCAAGGTTGTCACCACATTAAATTCCGATTTCTTGGTTATTCTAGAGAATGAGAAACAGATGATCTTATCTCCTCATATGTGCTATCAAAATTTCTGGTTCTCTTGAATGATTTTTTTGCATTAGTCTTACAAATAATGTTGTCAATGATACAGATGTGGGAAATGTAGGCTTAAAGAATAATGATAGTTCCATTATTAAAATTGTTTATTCCAGCAGGATTAGGAAGAAAAGAGTAGAAGGGGGTAAATAAAATGTAAAGGAGAGAGAGTTGGGATTCATTCTGTTACTTCGAGTAATTAGACCAGCTTTTGCTGGGAAGACAGGGAGATATATTTGTACAGAGATTACTCTTGGGAGAATAATTCCATTATTGTTCCGTATTTCTTGTTTTACTTACTGAATTGTTTTTTATTCAATTGACGACTGTAATAGTCATGAAATGAGTTTATGAAATTAATGATTGGTTTCATAACTTTATCAGGGTGATAATCTTTTTTTTTTGTTATTAACCAGATGATTTCAGTTATGAACCCATTGGCATGGTGGGAGTTGCTGTTGTTTTTCAGTGATTTACTTGCTTAGCTTCTAAAAGATTATGTCTCTCTTAATAGGCATCTCAGCACTAATTTCCCATTGGTCATGTTTTTCCTGATTTTTATGTATTCTAAACAATGGTCATATATGCATGGAACTGTATATTTTTCTCACGTCATTCTGTATTTATAGGAAACTGCTAGTTTAGATATTTATTAACTCAAAATGCAACTTTCTCAGCTGACTTGTCTTGATCAGTGGGCTTTGGTCGAAAGAGACCATGCCAACTCATTAACCTTGGTCATCCAAGATCTGCAAGCTGGTATCATCCGTATACCAGTCACTGGAGGAGCAAGGGTATTTCAGCTGATTAGCTCTTCATATTCAATTTTATAATGCAATAGTCATTAAAGTCAATCTATTCTTTTACAGGGAGATATTGAAAGTATTAAGGCAGCTGTATGCTCTGTTGTTGATGTGATGCAGGCTACAGGATCCTCTTTATGTTCCATTATCTCACAGGTGAGACAACTTTCGGCATGATGTTATACATTTTAATGCACTAGGAATGTACACGTGCGATGCACGTGGGTGACTAATAATGAAAAAGATAATAATGAGAATTATATAATGTTTAAAATCGTTCGACTAACATCATGTGTATAAGTATTTATCAATTTAAATATATCAAAACACAATACATAAAAATACATCATGACAATAAATCATATATATTCACTTATTTATATGACATTTTTCAATCCGCGACTTAATGACAGCTCTCTTAAATGATAAATCAGTAAAAATATTTTTCATCCAACTATCATTCAAAATGAAAAACAATAAAAATAAAATTAACAGAATAGTGAATTATACCAAAATCAAAACTAAAAAGTACTTAAATGGAATACACATAGACAAACGTCAAATAAAATTCTCTTAAGTTACTAAAGTATCATAATAATGTTAAAATAAAATTATTAAACTTTTTATTAAGTTAAATATACTTTTGTTTTTGCTAAATTTTAACTCATTGCGGATTTTATTTAATTTCTATGTTTTTTTAAGAATACATATTCTAGATAATTAATTTTATATCAGAATCAATCATTTAAATTAATATTAGTGATTAATAATTTCAGTGAAATAAAATTTTAACATAATATCACTCAAATAAATATGTATAGTAAAACACAAATATAAATAAAATATATAATACTCAGTTAAAAAATATTATATGTAAAATTGTAATTTACAACAAATGATAATTCATATTTATTATAAAGATTATATTGATTAATTTTTTTTAAGGATTATATCATAAATTTAGTTCAAAAATAGAAAATAATTTTCATTCTTTTTAATTTATCTTTACTTTTTCTCTTTTGAATAAAGTTGAAATAAATCAAACTAATCAAATTATACTGTAAATAAAATATAAAATTTTTTTTTTGACAAAAAACACATAGAATCTACATGCACGTAGTGTTCATTTTTATTGGAAAAATATCATAAGAAAAATGACATTTACTGACACAATTTTAATGAAACTTGTAGAAAAGTATAAGCTTGAGATATATATTGAGATATTAAATAAATATCATAATTTATGAAATTAAAATGAAATAAAGTATCATATTAAGGTATTTTGTAATATTTGTCGTTAATTCAACCAAATAATGATATAAGGTTACTATCATTTTCAATCTCAATCTTTAAATTTATTTTTCTCAAATAATTTACAACATGTTATTAATTTAGTTAAATTAACATAATATTAACCTGAGTTATACACGATCACAAATCAAATGATCTCATCCGAAAGCAAACCGATATACTATCCTAACCACACTTTATCCCCACTATTTCATCATGAAAAATTTTGAGTGGAGGTGATAGTGACAATCATTTACCCACACATACGCTTCGTTGAATTGCAATAATGTAGGACTGAGTGCTTACCGCTTTACCAGAAGCTATAGTTGGTGGTAATGGTGCAACTCAAATCTTTTAAACTGCACAGCAACTCAAGCTTCACGGTTCGATCGCTCTACCAAGCATGGACAATTATTGCACCCAACAAATAATAATAATAATAATAATAATATATTTTTATTAGTAATCATGACTTAATTAATGTGGTGTGGTACATCAGTAATATTTAAACAATGAGGTTAAAAGTTCTTAATATAACAAAACTAAAATAAATATAGATTAATATATCATTCGGAAGAGGAGAACTTAAAATAACTATCAAAATAAATCTTTGGAAACTAATATAATCTCATAATTTGTGAAAAATGATAAATATATTATATAGATTAACTGAACTGTAAAAAAGATGAAGGAAAAGAAACGGTAACAAAACACAAACTATCGATAAATTAAACTAATTAAATCAAAGAACTAACGTAACATCAAAAAATTAAATAAAAAAACTCATAGAAAGAGGAAAATAAATAATCACTAAAATAAAATGAAACACCAAAAGATCCAATTGATTAAACAAATTAATGTATGAAAGTAAAATAAATATAGACTATATAGTTTGGATAGTGGAGTTCAAAATAACCATTAAAATAAATTCTTAGGGACCAAGATAAAATCTTCAAATTTTGTGAAAAGTGACAAGAATTATTAAATCAAAGAAACTAGCGTAACATCAAATAATTAAGTAAAAAAACTCATAGAAAGGAGAAAATAGATAATCACTAAAATAAAATGAAACACTAAAAGATCCAATAAATTAAACAAATTAATGTTATAAAAGTAAATAAATATAGACTATATAGTTTGGATAGATGATCTCAAAATAATCATCAAAATAAATCCTTAGAGACCAAGATATAATCTTCAAATCTCGTGAAAAGTGACAAGAATTAACTTAAATCTGAAAAAAAATAAGAATAAGCCATGTAGAACCGCAAGGTTATTAAAAGTAAAATAAATATAGACTATATAATTTGGAAAAATAACCATCAAAATAAATCCTCAGAGATTTTCAAATTTTGTGAAAAAGTGACCAGAATTAACCGAACTTTGGAAAAAAACAAGAAGTCATGTAGAACCGCAAGATGGAAAAAGTAGAAATGAATTCAATGTTTTCAATGAATATTAATGCTCTTATGTTAATAATAAGTAATTAGTTATAGTTATTTAAGATAAACAAGGAAATTACAAGTTAACTCATATAAGAATACAACTTGTTAAGCTAGATAAAGAAGGACATATAGGGAAATTCACAATTGGAAGTGGTATATTTATATACTAA
>NC_133306.1:20824086-20900152 GCF_012295235.1 Primulina huaijiensis
AAAAAACAAGAAGTCATGTAGAACCGCAAGATGGAAAAAGTAGAAATAAATTCAATGTTTTCAATGAATATTAATGCTCTTATGTTAATAATAAGTAATTAGTTATAGTTATTTAAGATAAGCAAGGAAATTACAAGTTAACTCATATAAGAATACAACTTGTTAAGCTAGATAAAGAAGGACATATAGGGAAATTCACAATTGGAAGTGGTATATTTATATGCTAACTAATAAAATAAAATAAAATGAAACACTAAAAGATCCAATGGATTAAACAAATTAATGTATAAAAGTAAAATAAATATAGACTATATAGTTTAGATAGGGGAGTTCAAAATAACCATCAAAATAAATTCTTAGGGACCAAGATAAAATCTTCAAATTTTGTGAAAAGTGACAAGAATTATTAAATCAAAGAAACTAACGTAACATCAAATACTTAAGTAAAAAAACTCATAGAAAGGAGAAAATAGATAATCACTAAAATAAAATGAAACACTAAAAGATCCAATGCATTAAACAAATTAATGTAATAAAAGTAAATAAATATAGACTATATAGTTTGGATAGATGATCTCAAAATAAATCCTTAGAGATCAAGATATAATCTTCAAATCTCGTGAAAAGTGACAAGAATTAACCGAAATCTAAAAAAAAAAAAAACAAGAATAAGCCATGTAGAACCGCAAGGTTATTAAAAGTAAAATAAATATAGACTATATAATTTGGATAGAGGGATTCAAAATAACCATCAAAATAAATCCTTAGAGACCAAGATATAATTTTCAAATTTTGTGAAAAAGTGACCAGAATTAACCGAACTTTGGAAAAAAACAAGAAGTCATGTAGAACCGCAAGACGAAAAAAGTAGAAATGAATTTTTCAATGAATATTAATGCTCTTTTGTTAATAATAAGTAATTAGTTATATTTATTTAAGATAAGCAAGGAAATTTCAAGTTAACTCATATAAGAATACAACTTGTTAAGCTAGATAAAGAAGGACATATAGGGAAATTCACAATTGGAAGTTGTATATTTATATGTAAGTAGATAAAAGGAGAATATTATTGCTTTGTGTACGTTTATCTTATGTCACATCCTCATGGCGTGATTCACCATGAGAAGAATTTTTACTAATTATAGATATTCCCTAGATTCTACCCCTATTCAAGTGCATGTTTTATAGATAGGTGACCGAGGGAACTCATCAGGAATAATGCATTAATCACTTAAGCTATTCCTCAATATTGTAATGCAGTAACTGATTTAAAATAATGGAGATGAATTGGATGGATAAGAATTTATTTCCTTTATATGATTGCAATATATTTATGTTTTTACCAAATTTTTGGATGTTTTATGCCGACATTTGTGTGGTAAGCTCGACCAGCTACCTAATCTGGCATATTAGACTCTTATTACTGATTTTGAAATTGTTGAGCCTTTATTCGTGAAGGGATTGTTTACTTGCTTTAGTCAATGTATGGTATGTTTATGCCATTGTTGACGGGGTCCCATCCAGTGTATCAACCATGAAGAATGCTCTAGCGGAAGAATAGATGAGTCATTTATGTGGTTGTCGTATTATTTTCCAGTGTATCTTTGAGTCGTTAACTTGAGTTGTAATATGACATTATCATTGTCGTGGTACATATTGATTCGTACTAGTCATTGACGTTGAGAAGGTATTGAAACTTTGTGACTATATTTGATTTCGCAGAATTTTAATTGATTCACAAAAGTTCATGAGATTGGTGAGTTGTTGTTCCTCATGAGACCAATCTTGAGGAGTCTATTACTACATTGATGTTTGTGGATGACATTATTTAAACGAACCACCCTTAAGATCTCAATTGTACCATACAGATGGAGGGGATGAATTCCTTGGTTTCCCAAGTTGCTGATATAGCAGCACAAGAAAGAGCAATGCTTGATGAATATGAATCGCTAATGAGCATCACAGCTGCATTTCAGGTGAGGATATAGAATTTTCTGTACGAGATCAAATAAAATATATCTATTTTACCGTTCTCTTGTTTGGCTCTTCTACTCGTGTGTGTAAGTTGACGAGACTCAAGGATATTAATCGTGGTATGTAGAATTTGGAGTTCCATGTAATACTTTTTCTCAACTTCTTCATTAGAGCTCGATATGCAAAAAGAGGTCTAGGCTGCTTCACATTTCACTTTTTTATATTAGATAAGCAGTTTCCTTAACATGCATTGCTCAAAATCTCAAAATCCTCCAATAACATGTCACCATCTTTTTCGTTCTGTTTTCACATTTTTAATATTGATGTTTATTTCCGTCCGTCGGTTTATTTCCCACAGAACTATAAAGTATATTTTAGACGTCGTAATAGATTCTCAAGAATGGTAACAAGAAGCATTCTTAAGCTCTTGCTAAAGAGACATAACATATTATGTTACTTGTGTTTCTGAGGTTTTATTTGTTATTTCACGTTTCTTTGGCAATGATTAGTATTTGGTATATGGAATTGAATGTACATGAGCAGGTGGAAGAATACAGCCTGAGAACCCAAATATTTCAGTCGAGACAAGCTTTGGGAAATGGCGTATCATCGATATTTGGATTTTAAAATCGTTCAAGAGTCGAAATCTGATGCTCTCACAATTTTAGCTTCGTCTCATTGTCCATGAATCGAGTGGAGGACTATGGTAACAATTTCTTTGTGAATGTATATTGATTTTACTTTCCTCATTTGGTTTCCTGTCTTTTCTTAATAGTTTAGTTTTAGTTAGAGCTGATAAACTGTTTTGCCGCTTGATTTTTGTTTTTGGTCTACAGGCTCAAGCGTGCCTTTATTCTTTCCACACATTTTATTTGTAAACCAATTCACAAGCAATGTCCGAGAAAGTGTCGAAGTCCTGGGTTCTGTAGGGTCCGGTGTGAAAAAAATCCAGCCCTTTGTACTCATATAAAAAAATTATAAAATCAATACTTTAAAGATAATTAGGTAAATTTGCTTTAAATCAACGTGTTTGCATTCCTTGAACTCAAATGCCTTTTTTCGAATGAAAATCGATACAAAAAATAAAAAATATAGTATTAAAATATGATATTGAATATCAATTATTTCAGATTTAATATTAATATATGATTTTTTAGTATTCAATCATGTATAACAAATATTGATATTAATGAAAAATTTGTCATTTAGGATGAAAATCGTGACAAAACATTGAAAATATCATATTAATACATGGTATAAGAAGAATGATATATTTAAGTAAAAAAACTGCTTAGACTACTGTTTAACATTAAAAAAATTGCGTAAACGTCTGACTTAGATATAAAGTGATTTTTATTTATTTTTATTTTAAATATTTTTATAAAAAACACATTTCATAGATAAAATAAGTAGCCTATTTTATCGTTTAAGAGGCCTCATTTTTCAAATTCGTCTCAAGTTCAAGAGAAGTCAGGTCCACCTGTGATTGTAGAGCTAATAAAATGCATTCATCAATTAATGTCTCCATATTTTATAATTGAGTTTGATTATTAAAATTTTATAAACAAAATATCTTATATAATCAGACTGAATTTAAATAAAATCAGATAGATTAAATGCAGAAATTTGATGCCTCAATTATGTGTCGTCTCCATGTATTTTAGTAGTTAAAACATTAAAATTAAAACTATATATAATTAAATTCAATTAGGCAAGTTTTCATGTAGACATACCTAAAATTATATTACAATTTACAATACGTTATGTATAGAAACAAAAAAGTTACATATAAACAACTTACGCCCACCGTGGGATTCGAACACTAAACGTATGCACTTACCAAGTGAGCTAGACATATAACTATTAATTATCTCAATATTTTTCTATTAAGTCATCGTTTGGTTCGTGGTATGAGGTAAATAGTACTAAGATAAGTAATAATTTTTAATAATAAAATATATAAAATGATACTTAATATAATGTTTGATTTTATTGATTAATTTGATTAAATTTGAGATAATGTGATATTAACTTTTTATCCATTTGAAAATATTAATAAAATATTTAGAATATTATTTATAATTAAGGGTAATATTGTAATTTCAATTCAATGATTTGATTGATGTGAGATAAATGATTGATGATTTGATTGATGTAAGATAAATGATTGATATATAGATAAATAATATGGTGCATTAAACATGATATTAAATTAGATAAAAATGTGGATAAATAATATAACAAACCAAACGGTACATATAACAAAGCATAATAAATGGGACCCTTATCCGGCGGGGGCCCTGTTCTGCGGTACCACACCTGAGCTGCCCCTGCATTTTGTATTATCGTGTATAAAACATGTTCAACTGTCTTTTTTTTTAATATGTGAACAAATATTGAGCTTGTTAACATCTAAAATTTAAATAAAGAAAATCAACAGACGATAGCAATGACTAAATTGTGTAGCTCTTGAAGAGACGTGGCTGCAATCTTTGCTCTAAACTAAAGCATGCTAAGGCCATCTGCATCCCGTAAATCTGTTATCCAGACCACACTTTGGGGCATTGAGGCGCCTCAGTGCCCTGGAAATTCCAGGACCGTAAGAAAGGCGCTCAGGCGTCTAGGCACTCGGCGGCACTGATTGACGAAAAATTGCAAGTTTTCATGATATATTGCATCAAAATGATGTCTTTTGACGTTTTTCATAATACTTTTGGATGAAAGAACACCTCATATATGAAACAAAATTTTCCTAATGATTGAGATTTATAAATACATGATCAAAGACAACAAGAAAACACTTTTGATAATCAAAATTTCTGAATACATTGCATTCCTTTTGCCTTCTCCTTTACTTAGCTTCCTTCTTTTGAAAGAGAGCAAACTCAAATTTTCTAGTTATTCTTCTTATAATTTACAGTGTTGTTATTGTAAGAAGAAATTGTTGTATCTTGGGGAAAAATTGCCATAAGCCGAAACACTAAGAGGGGAAAAAATTCTTCTTAAGGAGATAATGCCCAAAACTTGCCTCAACTCAAATTCATGCACATTTTTCATTATCATTCTGAGTTTCAATTTATAATGCAACCAACAATCTTAAAAAAAAATTTTCTATCTTGAAATTCGAAGATGGCATCATCATCTACTGCAACAACTGTTCCAATCGTACAAGGGGAAAACCAGATAAGTTCAATGGTGCAGATTTCAAAAGATGGCAAAAGAAAATGATGTTCTATCTTACAACTCCGAGTTTGAAATTTTTTTTTAGGAGGATCCACCCACCGTCGCAGATAAAGAAGTCGACGCTAATAAGAGGCCTGCACTGGATGCATGGAACTAAAGTGATTTTCTCTGCAGGAATACATCTTAAATGGATTGGACAATGCACTGTGCAATGTGGTCAAGACTACGAAAAAACTTAGGAAGATGTTTTATAAGCAGTATAGGGCGGAATATGCTGGTCTCAAGAAGTTCATTGTGGGAAGATTTTTGGACTTCAAGAAGGCGGACTCAGAATTCGTTGTGAGTCGTGATCGAGATTTTCTTTCAGTATAAATCTCCAGTATAAATTATTGACAAGTTCAAACTCAAAATGATCGTAAGTGCACTATGATGATGCAAGTTATAATATAGTACTGTATAAAAACATGGATATCGTTCCACCGAGACTGTATTACACGAATATTATTTTTAGTTGTATATTCTTTAGTAAACGATACTTTAAATTGATTTGTTAACTACTAGAATTTAAATAACTAAGTGGTTCCAATGCTAAATAAGTAAAACAAAATGAATATTTAAAATCAAATATGAAGTAAATTTGTTGAGAATTTCGGTTTACCTATCATTCGTATTTTTTGGTAATTAATCTCGACTATTTTTATTTTCTTTGATAGGATTTCCTAAATAATTAACACTATTTCTAAAGCTATGTTAAGTAATTCGATACAATGAAATATTTAATTATTTATCAACGTTGAATTACATGCACGATCTATGAAATTTCTTAGCTTTCGACCTATTGAACTATAAATATCAATGTGTATTTAATTTCATATGTTTATCTAACTATATTAATTAAGTGTGAGACTCTTAGAGTAACTAACTTAGAGGATACCAAAATATTTAATTTCATAATTACTCTTTTTATCCTACCAAAAACCTCCTCAAGTCACTCCATATTTTACATAGAATAAAATCTAAACACAACTTTTCTTTTAAATAATAACACTTCTAAATTGAAAATAATTTCATGTTAATTTTTTAGTATAATTTGATCAAATTAAAATAATAATAACACATGCAACGCGTATGCATCTTTTACTAGTGTAAATTATAAATCCACGGAGTATATTACTCGTTTATATTGTAAATTATTCTTTCGAATTCACTCGTAATATAATATATTATCAAAGTTGGTTAGACTTTAATAATTCAAAGAAAAATAATAATATGATCAGGAATGAAGCAAAAGTCGAGTATTTAATTAATTCAAACGACGGTTATGATCCACTTAAATCCCAACAAAAAGAGTTTAGCTACTAGAACTCATACTAAAATATGCAAAACAATAATTAAATGAATGTTCTTAAATTAAAAATACTAGTGTAGTCGAAGAATTGAAGACACGCTGCTCGAAAAATCACGAATTCTTCAAGTTGCCTCGACTCCGGTTCTTTTCTCCTTGTATGCGGCTGCTCTCTTTGCTGATAAAAACTGATTCTTCTCAAACAAGATGTGTGCTAGAGTTTTATCAAGTAGACAACATCCAAAAAATGGAAATAAATCGATGCTAAATTTTATCCTTCTTAGGCGCGCTAGGGTGGATGGAATTTCCCGTCCAAGCACGCTTGTCTCGCAAAAATTTTTCTCGAGCACGCTAGTGTGAGCGAAAATCTCCGCCCCAGCGCGTATGTCTCGCAAAACTCTTTTTTTCCTTTTCGCAAGCACGCTAGGGCTCTCATATTTTTCCTCTCGAGCACGCTAGGAAGGGTAGAAACACCCGCCCCAGTGCACTTGGCTCAGATTTCCTGTCCATATTTCTTCATGTGCGAGCTGGAGTAGACATTTTCATCCGCCCTAGCGCTCTTTTCTCGAATTTAGTCCATTTTCTTGACCATATTACCTACAAATCAACCCAAACACATGAAAAACAATTTCAATGCCTAACATATAATAAAAATAACTAAATAAAAATGAAATCTCACGACACATGCATGTATGTGACGAAATGACATAATAAAAACACGTAAAACGACACCTATCTAGTCAAATGCAAGAACTTCAAGTATTATTGCTCTAGATTCTTGCAGAAGGAATGAGTTTGAGTGAGTCTTTCCACTCTTGTGTTGGCTGATCCGCTTATAAAAGCATTACATAGAGATTAAGTGTACAACTTGTCTAGAGGAATGAGTTTAATACCTACAAAATAAAATTTTCATAGGGAAAATCCAACCTTGTTGATTGGAGATCCCAAGATCTTGGTTTAATGAGACAACTAGATTATGAAAACTTGAGTTAATACTCGAAAATTATTTCATTCTCATTGTAAGATGACGAGTGTTGATGCCTACCAATGTTGTGAGATTAAATATTGGACTTTTAATGGTTTCTTAGATAGTAAAAAAATTAATATGGTAGGATACTCTTAAACGAAGACTGCCAAAAAAACACTTAAGGAACCAAGAAATGTTCCATGGCCAAAACGGACACAACCGATAAAGAACCAATTAGAAATGATAGGAAAGTTATCATGTAGGTACTATTATCTGGTTTTACATAAAGCGCCAATAAGTTCAAGATATCAAGTTCAGTTCGTGACCCAGTAAATCCGATATTATTATACTAGGGAAGGTTTAATGCCAAAAATCACCTATCTTGATGCGATAATTTTTCCTTGTATTCTATCTTTCGACATCACGAGGATTCATTCATTAGTTTCATTCACGTGGGAGATTATTGAAATATTTTAAGACTTAATGAATCAAAATTAATCAAAGAGAGACTCAAAATCAATGCCCTTGATTATTCCAGGGCCATGGGGGGAGGCACCTTGGCACCTGCCTCAGTGCCTTGGAATTTCCAGTGCCATGAGGAAGATGCCTGTAAAGTTGCGCCTAGGCATCCAACGTCGCTGATTGACGGAAAAATTGCGAGTTTTTGTGATATCTTGCATCCAAATGGTGTCTATTTACTCTTTCATCAAACTTTTGGATGAAGGGACACCACTTAGATGAAACAACACGTCCCTAATGATTGAAATCTATAAATACATGATCAAATATAACAAGAAAACAATTTTAATAATCAGATTTTCTGTATACATTGCATTCATTTTGCCTTCTCCTCTAATTCCTTCTTTTGAAAGAGAGTACACTCAATTCGTTTGATTATTGTTATTACAATTTACAGTGTTATTATTGTAAGAAGAAATTGTTGTATACTGGGAAAAATTTCCATATACCGAAGCATTAAGAGGGAGAAAAATTCTTTTCAAAGAGATAATGTCTAACGCTTGTCTCAACTCAAATTCCTACAGATTTTTCAATACCATTCTCGAGTTTCAAGGTACACCACAACCAACAAAATATATTTCAATGTCAGTTCTACACTAAAATAGTACAATCTTCGCATCAAATACAATATCTCATCTCAAACTCATTTACTTCAAATCTTACAAAAAAAAAATAAGTTTCTAAAAATATTCCTTTTCCTTTACGTACATTATTTCTTATCCCTTCTTTAATATCTATTTATAAATTTAATAATATAATTAATATTTATATTTGTATGATACAAACAATATTATATCACTAATATAGGTAATTTAATAATATTTAAATTAACAACTTAAATATTATATGTTAATTTAATTATATGTAACATTAATTGATACACATAAGGTACTAAAATTAATAAATAACTCGAATACATAAAATTAATTAAATAGCATGATACAAACTTTTGAACAACTCGGATTTCCAACCAACCTTAAACCATTTCATCAATCTATTCATTAATTATTTATAATTACTTAAAATAAATAAAATTACAAATAAAATAAAAAATTTGGCATCTATTTATAAAATTTAATAATATAATTATAAATAAATTTATGTGTGTGAGTATTTAATTATTCAAATTAAAATAATGAATTAGACATTATTATCTATTTAATTAAAATATTTATTAATTATTTTAAAAAATAGATAATTTTATTTTTATTTTTTAAAAAGTTTGCACCAGATTTTGCGCATCAAAATAATGTCATGCTAGTTTGGTGTTGGGTTGAATTTGACCTAAAGATGTCTGAACCCTCTGGTTCAGTCCTTTCGTCCATGGCCATGGCTTTAAGTTTGAGTCGGAGGGCAACTTCGATTGCATTGTGAGAGCTTAGTTAGATTTTCGAATCAATTCAATTTTTTTGCACCACGCTTATAACTTTTAATAATTTTTCGAGGGAAATTTAAGATTTTGATTCTATTCTCAATATTATTTCTTTTCAAATATTTTTTTTATGACGATAGTTCTTTTCATATCTAGAGACTACAAGTACTGAATTCGAATCAATATTAAATTGATTATACTTTTAGGTATAGTTTGGTACACTGGATAAGAGAGTGATTGATAAATAATCCTCATTATTCCACGTTTGGTACCTTTTAAGAAAGTCCATGATAATATCATGGTTCATGATAAATAATTTTATACAAGAATAAAATATCTATCGTATGATATGTGATAATTTTAATTTAATGATAAAAACACCACAAATGACTTAATTGTACGCAATATATAAAAATCCTAAACCCTATCAAATATTTTTATATATTATCAAAATAATGGTGTTTTGAACTCGAGATAATTATATAAATGATTTTTTATAAATATTTAAAGTTTCCTATTGTAAAAAGCCCCTGTCTTTCGGCCTTAATATAAAATTAAAATCAAATATTTTTTTATTTTTATATATTATATAATATGATAATTATATAAATGAACTCAAGATAATTATATAAATGATTTTTATAAATCTTAATAAAATTATGAATATCACTCGATTAACTTTAAAAATTGATATTTGACTTGACTCACAAAATCAAAGGCTCAATGATCATATTTATATAATATATAAAATTAGGTAAAAATAAATAAATCATGCAAGCACTGTCGTCGCATGAACAAATAAGAATTATGAACTCAAGCAACAACTTTGAAATTATAAAATTTATTATGATAAGGTTAATTTTGTCATTACAATCTAATATATAAATTTAATCACTCTTATTAAAATCATACCAAACATTAAATATAATATCCTACATCTTATTTATCCTTAACTTATCTTTATATTATATATCACATGTTTATCCTATCATGTGTATCAAACTATGCCTTAGCTTATTAAATATATTTCTCTGCTTTAAGATATCTACTGTGTGCGTATATATTAATTTTTTTTTGGTTAAATAATTTGTGTAAAAAATCTAGAGAATATAATAACTTTTTTTTTAAATGTTCTTTGTAATAAGTTTTTCTTATAAGGGATATGATAATTTAAAATTTTGGAAGTGTATACACACACACACACACACACACACACACACATATATATATCTGTGTGTGTGTGTATGTGTGTGTGTGTTATATATATGTGTGTGTGTGTGTGTGTGTTTGTTTGTTTCATAAATGTATAAAATCAAGTGAGCTCTCAAGCACAAATGACAATTCATAATCCGGGCGTTGTTTAAAAAAATAATATGTCAATTTTTCAATAATTCAAAAAAATTTATGTTTATATTTACAATAAAAAAAATATTTTCGACGTAAAAAATAATAATTTCATAAAATTGATCTAAAAATGATGTGACGAGTTTTTGTGTATATTATAACTTGGCGTAAAACATATTCAGGGCATCCACAATGGTAGATATTCTATAAGCCAGGTTATCCAAATATCCTCTTCATCTAAATATTCATTGCAAATTTATTTTTAAATTTCTTCAAGCCAGCGTGAGTTTCACGCTGACTTGAGACGCATGCGTACATTACACTCGCGCGTCAGAAACATGCAGTGGACAATTAAATGAAATCCGGGATCGACCAAACTTGGGTCAACCAAAACAAAACGTTGGTCGACCAATTTTGTTCGTCGACCATTGATGGTAGACCATAATTTTATGGTAGACCATTGATGGCAGACCATAAAATATGGAAGACCATTTGTTGGTCGATCAATGTTTGGTCGACCAATTGTTTTGTTTTGGGTCGACCAAAACAATTGGTCGACCAATTGTTTGTAATTTCTGTTTTCATGTTTTTTTTAGTATCTTCGTGAAGTATTAATTTTCAATTATTATTATCATAAATGTTGTTTTATGGTTTGTAATTTTTTATTATTAATGTTATAAATATTGTTTTGTGGTAAATTAGTTTTATATAGTTCGTTATAAATTTTTTAATTTTATTAATATTTATTTTTTTACAAATTAGTTATTCAAAAATAATCGTTATAAACTTTCTAGTTTTATATTTCAATACAAATATAATACTAAATAATAGATGAAAGTAATTAAAGTGGTGAAATGATTTTATTTAAATGAGAATAAAATATTAATTAAAGTGACAGTGAAATCCATAAATATTTAATTAGTATGATATTTGATGATGAAATATGAGATATTTAAGTAGAGAAATATTTGATTGATGATGAAATATCTTTTTTATTGTGATGCCCTCATAGATTGTAAACCAACAAAAACATATTATTGTTCTTCTTCACTCTTACTGTTTAAATTCTAATGCGGATAAAAAATGCTGCCAATTAAATCTAACTCAAACGTTGCTAAAGGGAGTCGACATTTCTTTCATCCGGGTCTGAAAATGTTGGAATCTTGCTTTACAGGGGTTGCATAATCCCGAGCATGCTAGGATTGATTTGTGGGTGTTTGGGGAATGCGTGAGACGGACACGGTTCTTTCAGAATATAATGTTTTTCCTGGATTGGTTAATACCGTTTCTTCGGCCAAGAGGACTTGAGCAATTCTACTTGACTACAATGGCTGAGGTGATTTCTGGTGTATCTGAGTTGCCTGATGGTTTTAAGAGTGGGGACATATTGACTGCTAAGTTGCTAGTTTGGGAGGCTGAATTTGGTTTCGGACCTCAATGATCTATGATTTTGATTGTAATAATGGAGCTGAGATATGTTGTGTTGTGATGTTAATCATGCTAGTATTCTAAATACTCTGTGTTGTGATGTTAATCATGCTAGTATTCTAAATACTCTGAGATTGATGTTGGTTAAGGAAACGTACTCTGTGATTGATGTTGGTTAAGGAAACATTTTCTTTTGCGTAAGAGGGGCCGGCCCTTCTTCAGTTATGTCCCAATCTTCTTGGCAAGATACTGTTTTTCGTTATTAACTCGTTCTTAAAAATTTAGCTGCATGTGAAGCGCTAAGAACGAATTTTTTCTTATATCAGATATATGTGTAGTGTAATCCAAGGCAGCTCTTCAAGCGGCTCATGAGGTATACATACTTTACTTGACGGTGTCAGTTCAATTTTCCTTTCCTGGTGGTTTGACATTTCTAGTATGATAGTATCTATTCATTGCATTTTTGCTTTCATGCGTTTTATGTGTTGTTTATTTCTCCACCAAAGCAGACTAATTCAATATCTGCTCTCAAAGATCTATTTTAGTTAGTCGATGCTTATCTGAAGTTGGGGTTGAGGTTAAAATAACTGAAAACGTGATGATTTTCTTATAAACTTAACCCATGATCGATCGGGTAATAAGCTTGTTTTTGTGGAAACTATTACCTACTGGTGATATAACTTTTTTCGGTTCATAAACCTGCTGAGAGTGATTAATATTCAATATTTTTGTGCAGTAGTGGAGAAAATACAACTGTTGGTCTTCTTTCTCATTTTTTGTACTAGTTTTTTGAACTCAATGATAAATGTTTCGTTTTCTTTTTTAGGAATTTTCAGGGATCCTGGTTCTGTTATGTGGTGGTATTTTGACAGATTTCTCTAGATTACCTAGATGGCTTCATGGGAGCATAGTTATAGGGTATCCATGAGGTACATGCTCAACTCAAAGCTTGCTAACATTTTAGATTAATTCCAATTCACTATAATTTTTTATTCAATCCACCTTGTTTAAGTGATTTTTGCCTAAATAAATTTTTATGCTAAATACTCGTATGGTTCTGCAAAGCAACCCTGGGGAAACACATGGACCTAATCAAATAAATTAATCAACAATCAGCAAACAATATCCGTCTCTGAATTATCTATTCCAGAAATGTACAAAATTGTAAACAATTTTTGATACTTGAGCAAGATTTCACAGCTGTCTTTATTCTGTATTTGTGCAACTCCGCTTTGTTGAACAACACATTAGATCCTCAAATATCAAAAAACACACACCATACTATATAGGTGGCTTACTGAAATAAGGGAATCAATATTTCAGCAATTAATCCCACATTGCTTGGTGTTAGGCCCCATAGTTTTTAGTATGAAGGGATCGATTCGAACCCAAAGCAAAGAGAAGATTGAAGCTAGAAGCACTGACCATATAATAACAATAGTGGGAGTCCTATTTTGCCTGCCCATGAGACCTTTGAGGAATGGGTAGAGATGCACGATCACCCAAAAGGCAAAGAATAGTTTGCCGAATAGGGGACCCCATGATTGATACCCATTGTTGATGGCATCCGAGATTCCAGCCACAACACCAACAAGGTTTATTATCAAAATAGTTGTTGGAGGGATAAGGAGTGTTGTCCACTTGAAAGCATATAGCTCCCCAAAGTCCTCATCATCTGTTGCCTTGGACGTTACCGTGAAGTTTGTGTCTATTCCTGCCAAAACTTTTAGAAGGCCTTGAATAACGGCGAATAGATGAGCAGACACACCACCAATCACCCAAAACTGCTCGTTCCTCCACCATTCCTCTATGCTAACTCCACTCCACCTTAGCTCTAGAATACCCGTCACAAATATCGATAGGAAAAGAGCAATAAAGAATAAACTTGCAAAGGTGCTTATCTGGAACATGCAGAGAAACAGAGAAATCAGTTCACAAAGACGTATCAACCGAATATCATTGATAAGTATTGTATGTAAGAATACCTCTGGCATTATGAACTTTCCTGTGAGCAAGCAGATAGCAGGGAGGGTACAGTAGGCAAGAAGTGGTAGAGATGTGAAGGGATAGACAGTCGTGTTGACATATGCAAATCGTTCAAGCCACTTTAAGTTTCCTTCTTTGTACCCATACCATAGAGGGCTATGGCGACTGAAAAAGATCTCGACAGAGCCAAGAGCCCATCGCAGCACCTGATTGAGACGATCTGATAGATTAATTGGAGCTGATCCCTTAAACGCAGCCCTTTTAGGCATACAGTAAATGGACCGCCAACCTCGGCAATGCATCTTGAATCCTGTGAGGATATCTTCTGTGATAGAGCCATAAATCCAGCCCAGCTGCATCATGTTCATGATGTAATTTAAATGATGGATAAGTTATAAAAAGCTCAAATTTATGGGGATGATAATATGCTACTCATTTAGGGATGTCGGCAGTACCTCAGAACCCCATTCTGTCTTGTCTTCATAACCACAGCTTATGACGTGAATGGCTTCTTTTAGCAAAGCTGCTGGGCTTGAGGAAGGTGGAACACCACCTTCAATCATTAAAGTTGAAGTCACAAATATTGGTGATTGTCCAAATTTCTTTTCAAAATTCATCTGAGACATTAATATCTCCTTGTCTTCATCGAATCCTGTTTCACAGAGATGCGGGTTCTTATGTTTCAGTGGTTTGGAACAGAAATTAATTATCTTAATCCGTCAACGTGTGAAAAATCACGACAATCTAAATGGCTAAATTATGCAATGATTTCAAATAACCTTGAATGTTTGCCCCTCCGTTGAGATCATTATTAGAGTACTTTGGAAGCTTTTTGCGACGTCCAAAGCATGGGCAGCAATCACAGCTTACCATTTTTGGACGCTTAGGACCCTTGGGTGGTTCATAGCCGTATAAAGCCTGTCTTCTAAAGACACATCCTGTCCCAACATAGACAGGACCTTGAATGCCGTCTAGACCTTTCATGTTGATCTGCAAGTTAGAAAATGATTGAAAGGCTGTTGCTATTATTCATATCTTTACTGCTTTGTTAACAAGTGTTGATTATCTTTCATTGTTTTTCCAGAGACTTACATCAAAGAAGACTGTATTTCTGTTGGCGTATCTGTCGTGTTTATCTATCCCGTCAAACCTCTGAGGGAATTGGACATAACAAACTTTCTTTCCAACCTGAGGATCCATCAAAAAACACATCGCCTCTCTTACAGCCTTGCTGTTATTTAAGTAGTGGTCACAGTCCAAGTTCAACATGAACGGAGCATTGGTAAGAACTCCAGAAACTCGAATCTGCGAATTTGGTGGCGTAAGAATAATTACAGTGATGAAGGATTCTGACTACGTGATTTGGCCATGGATGAATTGGAAAGCTAAAAGTTACAGCGTAGTGATGATATTTACCAGGGCATTCATTGCACCAGCTTTTTTGTGATGCTGAAAACTTGGCCTCTTCTCACGAGAAACATAAACTAGGCGAGGAAGTTCACGTCCTTCCACATCAAGGCCTCCATTCTGGCCTAGAAAGACTTGAATCATACCAGGATGATCCTTGGTGTTGTTTCCAGGCCACGGAGTCCCGTCTTGCATGATCCATCCTCCAGGAGGAACTTTAGTGGCTTTTGCAACCAGTGCATTTATTCTGACCTTGAATTCCTCGTATTCTCTCTGTTACACGTAATAATAAGCTTTTGTAACTTTCTCATTGTTTTATAGTCCTCAGGATGAGCAAATTATACGGTTTGAGATTATACCTTCATAGCTCTTCGCTCCTGCACAAAAGTTGGCTGCACTTTATCCTTCAAATAGTCAACCTTCTCCGAGAAATACATCTCCGGTGCTCGAGGTTCTATAGAGAACTTCTTGCAGAAAGGAACCCATTTTCGAGCGAATTCTGCTGTTTCTGATAGTGCTTCAAAGGTACACATTGAAGCACCATCATCTGATATATAACATGAGATTTTGTCAACAGGGTAGTCCATTGCAAGTATTGAGAGAACCGTATTGGCTGTAACAAGAGGTGGTTCCTTCATGGGATCTACTGTACTGACAAATATATCGACTGGAGATAGCATATTTGGTTCACCTTCCCTTTCGTATCTGCATAGTTTGTTAAACTTGTCACTGTGGAAGCAACTACAATATTTTCTACGTGTTGCTATATCTGTGCTTGTATCCTATATTTCCTTTTCCTTTTGTTTTTTCCTTCTGTTCTTTAGAAAGCCGGATATTGGCTTAATATATAAAGTGGAGGTTATATGATTCAAGAGTACGATTAATTATCTTGCAAAGTTTTTAGTTTCTGCTTGTGATTAATTCTTACCTGAGGGAAAGGCGATCAAGATAGGTCTCCCTATCAATGGGGAACCATTTTGGAAACTGATCGAGGATCCATGAGAGAGCAAACCAGATTTCACAAATAATAGAAGTGAGCCAGAGGCCAAGTGCATCATGCACGGGATTCAAGATTCGATAACGAAGGAAGAAGGCCAGCACCACCAGCCTAGTCACGATCACCATTCGGTAAGGATTAATTTTGCTTGAAGCAATTGGCACTTTTCTTGACAGCGGCTGTCTTGCTTCATCTAAACTGCATTTCATACACATGACCGTTCGAAACTCCGTCAGATTATAGTTTCATTAGTTTGTGATACAGCCAACAAAGAAACGAAATATTGAACTCATACATGGCCATTTCCGGATCAGCGTAGTCATCATATTCAGGCCTCAGATTTCCTTGCTGCATTTTCCGATCTTCCATTCTTTCTTTCCAACCCATCTCCAGCTTCTTATCATCCCATCTTGCACCTGCTGCAATTTTAGAGTTTACAACTCAGTGAAAATTTTGCTATGAAATTTCATTTTTCAACACATAATCCAAATAGTTCTACAACAGTTCTTTTTACCAGTTTCATCAGAGACTGGATATGGATGCACGCGTCTGTGCAGAGAGGATCCCATCATTTGATCTCCACTGTAAGCATGACTTGAAATCGGGAATTCTCCACTAACCTTCATTTTGACAAAAAGCAACCAGGAGTAACTTCTCTTGGCAAAGAAGTATCGTACCGCAGTTGGAAAGCTACAGGTTGACAAGATGAAAAGAGATAAAAATGTGGTGAATTGTTCTTACATGACGGGAGCGACCACCAGCTACAACAGCTGGATATTGAGCATTTTCCTCGTCTTCTGGTCCTCTTCCATGACTCATCTTCCCATGGAGCATGGCTTCAGCAATGTCGGTATTCTTTTTTTGCTCATCTATGTTGAATTCGTGTTCAATGTCATCGATATCTTCCTCATCATCATCTCCCTCGACCCTCGGACACCCTTAAAATCAAATATCAGAGGACTCTAGTATAGGAAAATTTACGAGACATCCCAAGAGACTTGGATTCCCAGGTTAAATTTGATCTTGAGCTCAAAGAGAATTCGAGTTTCATTCTCATAAAATATTTGTTGCATCTGTATTCTGTCTTTAAAAACAAAAAACGAAAGAAGAAAGTTTATTTTTTGCAATGTTGAGTCACATGTCATCTATTCCTGTATTTTGAGCACAAAGCTGAATATGTCATCTTTTCTTGTTATAATATGAGGAAGAATCAAGAAACACTAAGCAAATGACAGAATAATGATTCGGTCAAATTTTCAGTTATATTTCTAAACAGTTAACGGATGTATTTAAGTTAGCAAACTATAAAACAAAATAATTTAGATTCGGTTGGAATAGATTTATTCATTGAAGCTTGGTTCGAATGAGCTAATAATCTTGAATATGAATTAAATACTTTTAAATTGTCTTTGGTTACGTGCAATATGTCTGTCCAATTGCAGCATGCTACCAAAAAATGCAAATTTGGCATTGTCATGAAGGAAATAGTGCTAGCGTGGTGCGTAAACCTTTAAGACGTTTATATCTGGTTTTGCACTGTGGGCACAGTTGATTGCCTTCTCTTCTCTCGTACTCGTAGCACGGCCGGCACACTGGGAAACCACACTCGTTGCATGCCACAAAGAGTTCGCCATCCATGGTTAGCCCAACCGCATCCCCACATATCTCACAGACTTGTCCGTTCAGATTTTTCTGTGTCTTGTGCTGCAAAATCCATCAGAATAACATTTCTTGCTTACCCTAACGAAGTTTATGGTTTTCTGTCGACCCTTATAATATGTTGCATGCATACGTACAAGCAAGGTAACGTTACATACCTCTTCGTGGCCATGGATGACAACTAACTCGTTCCGGTTGTGAGAACCGGCAACGAGACCGGCACTTGCTTCCATCTTGGGTGGTGGTGGTGAAATGTGTGTGTTGTAGAGTATAAGGAATGGAGGTGAATTGTAAAGGAATATATGGTAAAGGGTTCTTTTTAATACATCATTTTAGGTAGCAAGGGCTGAATTTTTATCACTTTCTTGTCTATTTTGCCCACCTAATGAAGGCAACATCTGGAGTATATGTTTTGTTGGTTGCAGAGTCTCCATTGCCTCCAAGTTAAGCTTCTTCTGTTTCAACCACCTTAAGCTATCTCTCTTCGGTCTTCTTTTACAACTATCCCTAACCCCACCAAGTCTGACTACTCTCCATATATTAATTTATTAGTGTTTACTCTTTGGGCTTAACTTAGGTTTATTATATTAAAAAAAATTATTGTTGATAATAATAGAATAGTAAAAAAACCGTGAATGGATTCAATCAAAAGAAAATTAAAATAATGCGCAATTTTTTTTTTTTTCATTTGAAAATTTTAAATATTATTAACTCAATATTATTCTCATTAATAATATAATTTCATTTTCACATAATAAATAATCAGTCATTAGCTCAAGATTATTCTCATTTATACCAAATGATTTTCAGGTGTTCATTAATATACAAACAAAAACTTGTGTGAGACGGTCTCACGAGTCGTATTTTGTGAGACGGATCTCTTATTTGGGTAATCAATGAAAAAGTATTATTTTTTTATGCTAAGAGTATTATTTTTTATTGTGAATATTGGTAGGGTTGACCCGTCTCACATATAAAGATTCGTGAGACCGTCTCACAAGAGACCTACTCTAATATACATGGTCTGTTCTAGTCGGTTTTTCAAAAAGCTCGTTTAAATTGTTTTTTTTTTTAAGTTCGATAAAACTATTTCTTTTTAAAATACAAAATTTTATTATTTTCAAACGAATATTCTTTTATAAATATTAAATAAAAAATTTTGAGTATAAATATGACATACTAACGAATAACGAGCTTATTTTAATTAATATTATTTAGTAGATCTGTAGGAAACAATTAATTATCTCAATTTTAATATTTTTATGTTCTTTAGAACTTGAAATTTATTGATTTAATCTTAAATTTATGGTAATGATATCTTTTTATTTATTGTTTGACTTAAAATAATTACAATTATTAAAAAATTAAAAAAAAATTATGCAGTAATTTTGCTCAAATTTGAAAAACTTGCTCAACACTTCGACGCGCTTCAATCTTTTTACAACCTTTGTTATGATGTATGGTTATGGACCCAAATTTTGATTATGTCTAAGCTTAACAGAATGATAATAAATTTATCCAGAATCGACAAAATCTACATAAATATATTAGTATTAAATTAAATAAATAAACTAAAACTATGAACATATTGTACAACGGATGAGTTAATAATAATTCTTTTGAACAAATACAATATAACTAAAACTATTTGATTTTAAAATGTATATATTATTTTTACTTATTCATTTATATATTTTGTTGAGATATCATACAATATTATATATTAGACTTGTTATGTATCTCTTGATACACTCAAATTTTAAGAATAAATTAATTGTCATTTATTTAAAAATAAATAAACAGGTTTAGCCGAGCCAAAACAAAAAATTTAAATATCTCACTGATTTATATACAATCGCATATTTTGACCAAGGCAAAAACTTGTGTGAGACGGTCTCACGGGTCGTATTTGTGAGACAGATCTCTTATTTGGGTCATCCATGAAAAAGTATTACTTTTTATGCTAAGAGTATTATTTTTTGTTGTGAATATGGGTAGGGTTGACCCATCTCACAGATCCGTGAGACGGTCTCATATGAGACCCACTCTTTGACCAAATATATAACAAAAATGATGCATCAAACTCAACAAAATTTCATGTTAAAACAAAGGAGCTCGCTTGAGACCCACATGTGGTATGCCACTGCCCAAACGGTTGCGCGAAATTAATTGTTAGTTGTCTCACATCGGTTGGATAAAATATTTGGGAGTTGTATATATGGACTTGGACAATCCTGTCCTTGAGCTAGTTTTGAGGTTGAGTTAGGTCCAAGTCCCAATGTTAACATAGTATCAGAGCTCAGGTTCCACCGTTATGTGTTGGACCACCTGTTCTGCCCATAGTTGGGTCAATTGTAAACTTCACGCTCTAGATGTTCATTCCTGGGCGTGAGGAGAGTGTGTTAGTTGTCCCACATCGGTTTGATAAAATACCTGGGAGTTGTATATATGGGCTTAGACAATCCTATCCCCTTAAGCTAGCTTTTGGGGGTTGAGTAAGGTCCAAGTCCCAATCTTCAACATTAATCAGCTAAAACACTTCTTGATTTTGATTTACCCCCATCTTCATACATTTTTGTCTGAATATTCATCGTATAGGTGAAGCTTCGCAAAGCTTGACACTATTATTGCCTTAGGTAATGGTGAATATCTCATTCTATTGTTATCTGTTAGCAATCAATTTGCTTTCTCTTGCTGTATGATTTATGTGTTACAACCAACCCTTTCCGACTTGTAACTTTTCGGCAGATGGGAATCCATGCATGGTTGAAACTTGAAGATGGCTAATTTGTTCGACGAATTTTCTCATCATTTGTTTAAACGTAATATGTATTTTTAGTTTGTGGCATCCGTTTTTCATATTTATGCTTTTCATCAGATATATATATATATATAGACGGACTACTAGTAGCAGTTTTTGCTAGTGAGAAGTAGCAGTAATAGTGTATGGATAACGACAAAAGACTTGAGCTGACAAGTTTGCTAGAGATTCTGCCTCCAGTTGAGTTCTGCTGCATCTATGGGTCTTCCCTCCATCCAAACAATTTGGACAAGGTAACCTTTTCCTTTAATTTCTTGTTTTGGAAACTTTATTCTTCTAAATTTCTCTAGTTCGTTGTTTGAGCATATCGTGGGTTTAATGAAGTTACCAACAAACTACTTCATTGATTTTCTGTTGTTTTATGCTTTTTCTTTTGTTTGTTTTGTTTTTTCAGACATCCATGATAGATTACATTCTTCGTGCAGCAGACCCCGGCAATGGCATGCAGAGGTATTTGCGGATTGTTCCTTGCGATGATTAGTATTTCTTCATTGTGTAGAATGTTATAATGTGTGTTTTTATTACTGATGAATTATATATTCTTATTTAAATTTTAAGAATCAATGAATCCCAGCCATTATGCATCTTGGATGGTGCGCCTTGGTGGAGCACGACTGATACTGCTCTTGTTTCCTTACCTTAAATATGATTATGTGTCGTTTTATGCTGGCATGATGTTTGGTTAGATAGATCGCTGATGTTGCTGATGATATTGAGGTTGGCGTACACTTCTACCCATTTATTACTCACAACGACCGGGTAAACAAGCTCTATTAACTATTTTCGTCTATATTCTTTTGAGTGCTAAAATGTACTTGGATGTTTGGACTATTTACATATAGTTTTGTTCAGTTGTGCTGAACTTTTGATGCAAATTCTTTCTAGAGGTTCAAGTACGGTATTGTCCGAATGCATGATTTGGTTCAGGATGTTTTAGGATGGGAGAGGTTCTATTTGAGTGGCCGTTTGCAGATACCGGTATGTCATTCTCTTTCTTATGGTTGTCTCTTATCTTTTCTCCATTTTCATATGCGAGCTAATGTGAAGTTATCATCCACCATACAAGTAATTACATTTGAAACCATATTGTTACATGCTTTTGGTCATCCCTCTGGTTTTTTAAATAACTAAAGCGAGACTTGGATTTTGAAGCCACTTGATTCTTTGTTCAAAAGTTTGTAATTGATAATGGTTCACTGCGAAGAAATATTTTGGTTATAAGATTACAACTTATAAATGTCTTGGACTTTTTTAAAAAAATCTTTGTCACTAGAATGAATTAGAAATTACTCTTGCAACTAATTGATGAAGCTAGGTCAAAGAAATAGAAATATATATCAGAGAATCTCTCAAAAGGCAACATTTCAAAAGAAATTTAAGAATGGAAGCTCTGTTATCATTGCAATATTTTTGATGTTTTTGTGCTTTAGATTTGATCTATTTTGTTGAGGTATTAAGGGGGCACTGCCAATGAAGCTTGTGAAGGCAATAAGAAGAATGATAGAATGGAGAGAAGGTGTGTTTAGAAAACTTGTAAGAAAGTATGATTGGGTCTGGACTCCTCAATTGTATCTTGTGTAGAAGAATATTATTGTTTTCAATGTCATAGCCTATAATTTGAGTGACCAAGCATTTCTTCTTTTGTTTCTCAAGTGTTGACTCTCTGTACTTATATTATTTTGTGGGTTGATATATTGCTGTGATTGCATTTCATTGTGTAGTCATGTGTACCATTTATGCCTTCCCCTATAGTTAACTCATAAAAATTTTGTTTATGTGAATTACAAAATCGGACAGCAATCAAATATGAGGACAGTTCATATTTAGCTCATTCTTTTCATTTATTTTATTTTCGCAATTATTTATTTTATTAATTTAGTTCTACTTTTCCCAATATGCTTTATTCTTTTAGTAGATGCAAGCACACGTATTAGGTTCATATCTGCCATTTGACATCATAGACATTCCTATTTTCCAGGTTAATATCATATTGGATTACTTGGGTATAGCAGAGCTGAATTCTGTAAATTTAAAGGCTGCAACTTCTGCAGCTCTCCTCCTTTTACCTTCAAAATTCAGTGAGGTTTTAGTCTCACGTTTACCGTTTAATATATTTTTCATGTCTGTTTTGTGAAGAAAATCATGAAGCATTTATTGTATGATCTGTCAAAAATGCAGGAGTAATTATATGCCAAACTATGTGGGCTCTCATACATGGGTGACATTCAAATGCTTTTTGCAGAGGATAAAAACAAGGTTGACATGACGAAAACACCATCAAGAAATTTCAAAGAGAACTTAACTTTTGATTTCATGCATGTGTTGTGCTTATGAGGCTGCATCTGTAGTAGTCCTGTCTTCTATATCATCCTATGCATTTAATTTTCCTACATGAAGGATGGTAAAAGTCTTCCACTTGCATGGTGTTATAGTTTTAGGATGCTGTTTTGATGTCAACCAACCATTAAAAGTTATATGCTTATCGTGAGGATATATCTCTTTACTTCTCTATATGTATCACAATCATTTAATTTAGAGAGAGCTCCTAATTTCAAGCTGTGTTTTTGAAGTTTTATCCTTATCTCATTGAGCTTGTCACTGTGAGCTTTGGCTATTCTAAAAATGATCACATCAGCAAAAAATGAAAAATAAAAAAATTCTTATTTTTTTGCATCGGTCCATCTGATACTAAAATGAAAGGATATCTCAGTTTCCTAAAGTCTTGATTTAGCAAAGAAACCTTACGGTCTTTTTATTTTTCAGTACCTAATCTGTTTCAGTTTGTCAAGTGAAAAAGATTTTACAAGGACAGTTTAACTTGTTCCGAACTATGTATAAACCAAAACTGGAAGAACATGCTTAGATACTCATCTTCAGCAAAAATAATATAATGCAGGTTAGTTCAAATCCTAAAGATATGTTTCTGAAATTAATTTTCACTGTTAGGAGTTGATTTTCCCTGGACTTCTTACCTCCACTTCCTGCTATTCCCTTGTTAAGCAAACTGAGTTGTTATCTATCTATCTATCTATCTGTATGTTGTATAAACTTGGAAATTGATTGCATGCAGAACTTGAAAGTGAATGGTGCATTGAGGAGTTATTGACATAACATCTTAAAATAGGTGACATTTTGAAAACATCACTGTCTGATGAATTTGAGTTATTACCTTTTATCAGAAACTCTTGCAATATTTCAAGTTTATTAATTTGTGTATTTTCGAAGTTTGTGTAATGCTTTAGTTTGTTAGGAGGTTATTACATAATTGTGTCTGAACATATTTAATCTATTTTTTTTTTTTTGTAAAACCAGGACTGCGAGTTGTCTACTGTTTCTTCCTAACTATCTTCCGTTCCTTGGCAACTCAGAGGTCTCGTGGGTTCTAAACTCGGAGAAAAGAAAATTATTAAATGGAGCTGGTATGGTGTATGTGCTCTTTTCTAAGAATAACTTAATTAGTATTTGGCATGGAAATTTTACCATATCCTCAATCGATTCATTTGAGTTGAATGTTCATGTCTGATTTCCTCTAGATTTTTATTTCGTTACAGTTTTCACAAGATTGGATGCAGCATTTGATTTTATTTATGTTTTGGGGAAATGTTTTCAGGAAATATTTCAAAAAGTAGTTTTGAAAAATAGAAGGTAAACGTTTGATATTATTTTCTGAGTTTATACAGTATATCTCAACTAATAAGTATTTTTCTTGGTAAGTATTGTTAAATAAATTTTAATTTATGTTTGTGTGGATGGTAATTAAATTTGAGATATTTCAAAATCTTAAAATCAGTATATTTGATTGAAGTATAATACAACAATAGAGAATATATGAGAAGTGCTTGAAAAGTTAAATTGAATGTAAGAAACATGCTTCAAATGTGTGGAAATTGATAGAATTATAAAAAAATAATGTGGTGGTGTTAGTTTTTATTTTGGAAATGGAAAATGAGTTTAGGGAAATAAAACCAAAGGGTAATAAGGTAGTGCATGTGATAAGGAGGCGGTCTTACTGTTGACTGGTAGTGTGGTTCATGGTGTAAGATACCTCGGAAGCAAAATGCTGAAGGCCTGCAAATCTTGAATGTAATGGCATTAATTTTGCTTCTTCATAAGTTGGAATACATTGAGTCCTCGGGCAGACTGATGGAGTTTAGAAGCTATCGAATATTATTTTAGTTTATATAGAAAGCTTTTTTTTTTAAAAAAAAATAATAAAATTGCTCCTCTAAATCTGAGTAGCTTTGCCCCATTAAAATTCTTACGTTTGCGCCTGTATAATAATGGTCACTCGGAGGGGAAGGAAAAAAAAATACCACGCAACATGTAGCATATCTGGTATTAAGTTGTGGACCACGATAATCAAATGCGAAACAACTCACGGTGCATCCATCTATCATGCATACAACAAAAAAATCTCACGGTGCATCCTTCTATCATGCATACAACAAAAAAATCTCACCGTGCATCCTTTTATTCATAGGTGAAACAAATAAGATTGATGTGTGGACTGTAGTGCTTGCCCGGGCAAGCTACGAGTCAAAATCCAATTTTCAACACTGATCAAACAACACATGAAAACACAAAGTTCATTCTGTACATAACTATAAAACCACCTTTTCGTAGCTAAGAAATCACGAGTCCCTCCCTGTGTAGGTGCTACATTCATCTTTATTCATAAGATGGTGCCAAGCATTCATCAACCATTTCAACGAGATTAGGATTTTCCAAAGCTGCAGCAACACGTTCTTTATCGTTCAACTGTTTATTTACTGCAAACAAAGAAACTGATTGTTGAATAAATATCCAGAGAATCATAAAATGGCAAGATGCAAATAATCGGTGCTTATTACATTTTATTTTGAATAACCGCACTATAACTTAAACCGGAGATGGTTGCAAATCCAACAGATGTACACTTTCAAGGGAAGAAATATGGAACCAGCAGTGAATCCATCCATGTACGCTAAAGGCAAAATAATGGTGGGATTGTAAAACATTGGAGCTAAAAGCTGAATTTTGAATAAAGTTGAATTGCGTACTGGCTTAAAAGTCAAGCTTATTATGAAAGGCAGCATTATAGTTTCCCGTATTGAATTTTCAAAGATTGACACAATCGTCCTGCCAACCTCCCCAACCCCCGGATTTTTCTGTGCTACATGGGGATTTAACACCATGTAGTATCGCAAAATGCTCACAATAAGCAGTGGAACACACACACACACAGAGAGAGAGAGAGAGAGAGATACCTGCAGCTTCGGTGGCATGAGTACCAGGTGCTACTCTGATGTCCACCTGGGAAAAGTAACGAAGTTACACTGCCATTAATTTTAGAGATCATGATGAACTGACAATTGAATACAGTAGACAACAACCACAAGTTAAGAAGTTAAAATCATCAAAGCAAAAAGCAGTTTCTACAAGTTCGTTTGGAAAAGTAAATATTGTTAAAATCGGTTGCAAACTTCCGATATTATCATTGTCAAGAGAATCAAATCACTGTCCATATCATGACTAACTTCAATCAATCTATACTTACACCCATGGGCCAATGAAGCCCATTCATCATTTTTAACTGTTAATGAAATGCTAGGATGAGGGTATGACCCTCGTACAAGATCCAACTGTCCGATTTTAATTTGAATATGTGTGATCCACATTTCCTTTGACCCACAAACCCAAATCAATTTTAGATAATCGAATCTAGCATTAGCACAACAAGAACTCAAACCATTTTCGGTTTCACGTGAATAAAGAAGAGACGATACACAGGTTTTTTAAGTCGCTGAAAATTTTAAAATGAGTTTGACAAGAGAAAATTCCTCCAGCGGGGCCTGCACTGTGAGCAAGCTGGCGAAAACCGTTTCTTTTATCCAGTTCTGCAATAGCATGGCGAAATAAAACCAACTAGAAAAGGAAACTGAAACAGCAAATATTTTTTTAAAAAAATCAACTAACAATACTTAGCACCATACAATATTTAATAATTCCAGCATCAGCATCAGTGAAACATGTTTTCATGCTACACGTGTGTTCCTTGTTACATGTCAGAAAAACAATCAAGAAAAAAAACAGAAAATGCTCTGTAGAAGTTTTATTTTTTTAACAAAAATGCTTAATAGCTATTAGTAACAGCGGTAGGTAATATTTTGCATATCCTGGATTTCAATAGTCGTACGTCAATGAAAAAAGGATTCTAATACCTGCCCCAAGAAAAATAAAATTCTAACTTGGAAAAATTTTAAATAAAAGGAACAGCCAGAAACCAGTTGACTTATAAATAAAATGGTAAAATATAAAGCTAACCTAAAAGTAAAACATTTTTTAACTTGCTAGAACAGAGACATCTTCCAGTAGAAATTAAAGACATGCAGAGAAGCTTGTAAAGACATCTGGTCATACATAATCAAACCAGTATCATGGCTTTGAAGCAAAGAATGGATTGCTGCTCCAAATTAAATCCCATATCAAAACAAAATAATTTTAGAAGGAGCCTCGAAATTAGACAAGAAGGAATTCGTGAAAATAGTGTAATGATTCAAGTATAGTTTGGTAAATTCCTTCGTCCCGTATCTAACAACCGCATCTGGAAAACTAAGTTTGAGAGCAATTTCTACAAACACAACCCAACATATGACGACTAGCATTGCAGCATACAAACAATGATTGCGCACCCACTCATTCATCAATAAGGACCAAAACCTGACACAATGAAATTTATGGAGCCATACTTTGTACCGAGGCGGTAAACATCGCATCAGTTTGACCCGCAAGCATAAGCCAATTACTGTGGCCATGCTGCAATGCTCAACCGTCGGAGTAAAAGTGATCCTGGAGAAAAACCCTTTTTGATGAGATTGAAAAAATAACAGCAATACCCAAGGCAGAAACACAGAACAAAAAAAATTTCTACCTTACGTGGCTCTGCTTGTCATCCACCTCAATAGCATCTTCTGTTATAACCTTCAACTCCTCCAAAGAATAAGGATGCTCTGGATCTTTTATGTCTCTTACATGATGTGTGAGCATTAAGAAGCACAAAATTTCCACACCATGGACATGAAATAATCTCGTTTCATATAGTGGTTTTATACATTCTACTAAAAATTTGATCAGCTCACATTGGTGAACTGGGGAGAAAAGGATACCGAAAAGGCACAAACCAATCTCTTTTCTCACTAGAAGCATATTTGCTGAACATAATTTCATTAAAAAAATTCTGAAAATCAACATGTGTCTTGAAAAAGCAAATCAGTTGATACCCATATGGTAATTCTCAATCTATGACTATCTGATGTGCATAGAAAGGCAAAAGAGTCTTAATATTTAGGAGATGGTTAAAAAACTTCGACACCCAACAAACAGCCAAAAGCTCCCCCGAAAACAAATCAATATTAGAACAAAGCTCAGTGGGTCAAAGAAATAAATCCACATTACATAAAGGATATCAAATATTTCTTGTTGGTCAATCGGTTCAACCGCGTATTCATCCACATCACCTGGTGGAATTCGAGCTCGACGTTCCTTTTTCTCATAAACAGTAGGGTTGGCGTTTATCAATCCATCGACCATCGTGATCTTTATATTCCAAGTCGACTTTTTTTGCTAATAAACTGGAATTGGGAACGGCGCAAGAAGAATGGATGCCTGATTGTGTCAATTGGGACAAGAACCCTGAATTCCCAAAATCGTCGTGCGCTTAAGCTAGGAAGCTAGAGATTGGGCCTATAGACACTAGGCCAAAAATGCCTTGCTTTCAGATTTCTCCCTTCCAAAAAGACAGAAGTGTCGGTAATACTAGGGTCGGAAAAAATCAGAAAATTCCCGACCCTTCCCGACTTCCGACCCAGGTCCGATCCGATCGGAATTTTTCCGACCCACTCAGAATCGGAAAAGGGATCGGGAATATAGGATACATCCGACGAGATTCTCGACCAGACCCGAATATATTAATAATTTTTTTATTAGATTTTAAAAAAAATAGGAAATCCCCACTTTCAGTACAAGAGTTCCTGTTTGTGGACCCTATCCAATTTCATATTTTCATTTCGTTTCAGGCTTTCACACAAATACATATGTGTACGCGCCATTCTTTCTAAAAGCCCTAAACCCGACCCACCGCCCCTCTTCCTTCTCCCGAATCCGAACGCCGCGTCGTCGTGAATCGGTGCTCGACCGTTGTGGGTTATAGCTGAGGTCCAGACGTCTCCTGTAGCGGCCTGAATCGAGAGAACCTTGCTCCATTTGAGCAGCCCAGAGCCGATTACACGAGCCATGTTTTTTGCGTGAGTCTTGGATGTCTTCCTCGTGAATTCTTGCTTGTTTTTTTGTTAGTTTTTCTTTGATTTTTTGTAAGTATTAGCATGTATTCGAAGTTCTCAGATTCTCTAAATATCTTTCATTTTTTTCTACATAAGCTTGCAGCAAAAATAGAAAAACTAAAAGTAACTGTGTTGGGTGGATTGTGGGAAGTTCTTCTTGTTTCCGTGTAAACAGGAAATCTCGAATGAATTACCTTGAAGATTTTTCGTAATCTGTAGGATTTTCAATTGGGTTCTTGATATTGTTTTAGATTCTCCATTTTGAATTGTTTACAATGCTTCTCTTAAGTGTATTATGGCAAACTTAAGCTTGCCACAATGTATGTATGCAAGTGATTTCATTTGTCATATTTTGTGTTTTATATAGACGTGTATTTAGAATTGTGATATTAATTGAAATTTTGTTAAGTTAGAGATTAGTAGAAATCGGGGAAGCTTGTGAATGATTTATTTCTAATTGTGCATTAGAATTATTTGAATTGTTTGTTTGGTTTACTTTGTTCAAATATTTGTTTTTTCATGCACTAGAACTTATGAATACATTTATAGACAACTCATCTTTTTCTTTTATTATTGATTAGGTGAACATGGATGCATCTAGTGGAAATAGTAGCTTTCCTTCCACCACTCAACCTGAAACATTATCTCCATCCAAAACACCTATCATCCAAGAAGAAGTAGTGGATGTTGGAGCTAAAAGAAAAAAAGTAGCGAATGTGTGGTCACATGCCAAGAAAATTGTGAGAAAAAATGACAAAAATGAGGTCATTGCTATTGTTGCCGTCTGCAATTATTGCCAAACTGAAGTTCCTGCCCATAGTAAAACACATAGGAATAATGGCATTGAAGGGCATGTGAAGAAATGCAAAAAAAAAAAAAAAATCCTCATAATGCAGTGAATTCGACTTCTTCTCAACCTATCTTAACACAATCGTCCATGAATGATGCTTTGACACCCCACATATTTAGCCAAAAAAAGCTTGATGATAAGGTTGTTGCATTTGTTGTTAAAGATGAGATGCCGTTTAGGGTAGTGGAAGGGGCAGGGTTTATAGAGATGATGAAGGAGGCTCAACCCCGATTCAAGATACCTAACTGAAAGAAAATTGCGCGCATATCTTGTGTGGGATTTATATGATGTGGAAGTGGCTAAGATAAAGAGTGTCATCCGTGATCAAAGGGTAAGTATCACGACTGATACTTGGACCTCGATTCAAAATATCAACTGTATGGTAATCACTGCTCATTTCTTGGATGATGATTGGAAATTGCATAAGCGAATAATAAATTTCACCAAGATCACCTCTCACAGAGGATATGACATTGGCAAAGTTTTTACTATAACAGTTGATAATGCTAAAACGAATGATAAAGCAGTGGAGTACATGGGAAAAAGACTAAAGGAAATAGGCACTCTGTTATTTGATGGTAAGTACATGCATTTGAGATGTTGTTGTCATATTATAAATTTAATTGTCAAGAGTGGATTGAAGTTTCTTAATGAGTCAGTTGAGTCTATTAGAAACTGTGTGAAATATATTCACTCTTCTGGGGCAAGGTTAGACAAATTTAGGGAGTGTGCTATCCTATTGAAGATGGATAAAATGTCAACCGTTCCAATGGATGTGCCTACAAGGTGGAATTCCACCTATAAAATGCTTTCTGTTGCATACAAGTTTAAGAAAGTGTTTGGAAGGATGACAGAGAATGCACAATTTGCTGAATATTTTGGGGAGATTGATGGCTCGGAGAAGAAAAAAAGAGTGGGGCCTCCCAACAAAAAGGATTGGGAAAAAGCACAAGTCTTTGTCAATTTTATCAAGAGGTTTTATGATACTACGTCGCAACTTAGTGCTAGCAAGACAACTACATCAACTTTGATTTGGGAGGAAATAGTTTCAATGGAGACCGTCATTAACGAGACAATGCTTGACATCATAGATCCTTCATTGCAAGAAATAGCTATGAGAATGGAAAGTAAGTTCAAAAAGTATTGGGGTGATCTTGAGAAGGTGAACAATCTTATTTTTCTAGGTCATATTCTAGATCCTCGTTATAAACTTCAAATGATTGCAATACATTTGGGGGATATGAAATTGGATGCTACTAAAATACAATCATTTGTTGATGGTTTAAAGAATTTTCTAATGGATTTGTATCATGCATATAAAGGCATTTCACCTTTTGATACTTTTAACCAGATTGATGATGGTGACGTTGACAGAGAGTTGATGGAAATTTATAAGAATGATCCCGTTAAATTGAACTATCATCTGAAAATGTCACAAGTAAGAAAATCTCAAAATCAAGAAGAGATAACTAATGAAGTGGACAAGTACTTGTCGGATCTTTTTGTGAAATGGAGCTCAAGCTTTGATGTTTTGGAGTGGTGGAAAGGGAATACAACAAGATTTCCAGTATTTTCAAAAATTGCCAAGGAATATTTTTGCAATCCCTTCATCTATTGTTGCTAGTGAGAACGCTTTTAGCCTTGGGAGGAGGGTCGTGGATCCATTTAGGGTATCATTACATCCCAAAATGGTGGAAGCACTTGTGTGCACTAGTGATTGGCTTAGAGGTGATTAAATTAACTTATACAAAGAACCGACAGAAGAAGAATTAAATTTTTATAAAGATTGTGAAGAAGTGGTCACAAGTAAGTAAATATTTAATTTTTTTAGTACTTTTTATGAATACTTAAACTCCTTTTCTATCATTCTATTATTATTATTATTATTATTATTATTATTATTATTATTATTATATATTTTACTTCATAACCTAAGATCAAATAAAATGATAGATTTTTATCTACTTAAATTTATTTATAATAATCGTAGTAAACAGCACGTCATTGGTTTTAAAGTCTTTGTCATTGAAGTGACAACTATTGGGTGGATTTTTATGTTCAATTATCGATCACCTATTTGTAATTGTGAAAATGCTCAAATGATTTTATTATCTATTTTATTTAGTCATTGATGTTCATGTAGAAGAATGTGGCTCAGTAAATTGGAGCGAAGTAAGTTCATGCTTGGTATATATTTATATTTTTGTGTAATGGTAAGTAGGTGCTTGGTATATTTCTTTTTTAAAAAAAGGTTGGTGCAATATGTATTTTGATATTTTATAATTTTAGATTATGTTTATATGATATATGTTGTTTGTAGGTACCCTCATGCACACAACAAAGTAAGGCATCTCTCAAGTGTAAGCTCCAAAGGTCTCGTGGTGGAAGAATAATGGATTAATGGTAAGAATCTAATTTTTTTTTTCTTGGATACATTTTTATATTTAGATTGGCATGATATGTTATGAAGTCATCTTGACTTTAAAAACCTGATGCTAAAGACTCAAAGTGTGTATGTTGTTTGCTCATATGTTATTTAATTGAATTCTGATTTTGTCATTTTCTTTCATCAACTTTTAGATGCATGTGATTTCATTAGTTTATATCCTAAGTTAGTCATATGAGACGTTTCATTGTGATTTCCCCTTTCTCAAAGCAAACTTACTGGATGTGTGTATTCATGGATGTGTTTTTGTTAAATGATCTTGCAGACATAGTGATAATTGCTTTGATGTTGTATTTGCTTGCAGATGCCAGCGAGGAAGGCAGTTAGGGAACTATATCTAGTGGTGTGATTGGAATGTATGTTGTGAGCTCATTCTCGCCAGCATACATTCGGGTCCATGTATTTGCTTGTCTCCTTTCCCGACCTGATCCCGAACATTCGGGTCCCGATATTTGTCGGGTACGGGATCAGGAATCATTTTTTTATTCCCAATTCCTATCGGGACGGGGATCGAGTTAGGGGGTTACGGGACGGGTCCCTACTCGATCCCAGCCCTAGGTAATACCAATATTTAGGATAAGATGGATTGAAATGTAATTATTGAACTATAATAGTTCAATTATTGAAATATTTAACATTGAATTAAATCGAGTATGATTTTCAAATCAAATAAAAGACACTCAAAATAATCCTTCGTGAAAACCAAATAAATATTTTGGCTAAACATTTAAAAAGATGTGCAAGTTGAATTTGTTAAAAAAAAATTTTGAAGAATTTTATCTAACATTTGATATGTAATATTTTGGTATTTGAAATACACATAAAATTCTTCAACAATGCATCTTAAAAGCAGTTGCAATAATAAGTAAATGCGATAAATAAATAGACATAAATTTTTTTACGATGTTCAGAGATTATCAACTCATACATCACATCTTCTTCCCTTTGGCAATGATTCAGTAGAAGACTTTGATTTATACAACTCTTTGTACAAATACATTTCGTGATGTTCTCAAGCCTAGGAGACTAGGATTTTTCGCACCATCTTGGCTTCTACCATCAACGATCACACTATCACATGTATTCCTAAAGTTTTATCACTTTCGAGCAAGAAAAACAGCGGCAAACGTCGCTCTGATTGGCCTCCGTCTTTCCGTTACTCGTATATTCGAGCGTTTTTAACGCAAAGGCACGTTTCTAAACTTTCTTTTTGCATCATTCAAATCATATTATGTGTGTTTTATGTTTTGAAGCATGAAAATTATATTGATCAAATAATTTGACGATTGGATGAATATTTTTCAAAGTATTTGATGTTTTCACACTTATTGAATTTCGCTACGATTTCTAAGGGACACGATGTCATTAGGGGACGTTTAAGGGCTTAAAAAGAGATCGTTTAAGCGGGAGACTATGGCTGGCCGAGCCCTGTGCATGGATTGGTTTAGAGGTTAGGAGGACTCCATGAAAAGCTGGACTCGTGGCTCAGTGATGATAGGCGGTGCGCGAGTCCTAGGTGATCAAAAAGGGCGCACGGTTTGGGGTTGAGCGCACGGCTTGTTTTAGTTGGCTAGGCTGGTCTAGAAGGGTCTAGGGAGGATGACTCGGGGTTGGGACGGGGTCTGGTGCAGCCGTGGTCCTAGGTGGCTCGGGGGTGGCTCGATAGAATAGGTGCGCGCGGCTTGGTTTGGGAGAATGGTTCGAAAATGGCTAGGAAAAGAGATGGGGCTCGAACCGTGGTCCACGGGGGTTGAATCATGGTTCACGGGGGTATTTTAGGGATGAAAAGTTTATGTTTCAAATTTGAGAGAAAAATGTTAAGTTATGGATTAATTCGAGTTCAAAACGTGTTTCGGTTTAGCTATTAAGTCGATTAAATTGAGAGGCTCGGGTTTACGTCTAAGAAAAATATTCGAAGTCAAATTTAAGTTTATATGATTCTATGAGATAGGTTCAAGTCAATAAAAGTAAGAAAAAATCAAAATTGGGAAGTTCGAGACCAAGGGTAAAATGGTCATTTTGCATCTCGGGTAGTTCGAAAGGTCTGACAGTGTCCCGAAGAATCATAATACATGCTAAATGATATTTTAAAATGTTTATGATAAAAATATGATATTTTTATGATATATGCAAAGGCTGTATGATTTTTCTCGGAAAAATGTTATTTTACGATTTTTAAAGGATACAATATTTTATAAATAAGAGGAAAGAAAAAATAATTTGATGGATGTAAATTGACTGTGACAAAAAATATGATATGATTGGGGATATCATGAGGAAAAATGCCCCAGAAGGAGTCCGTTTATGGGAGAAGGCCCTAGAGGGAGCCCGACGATCGTATTTCCATATTTGGTTAGAGCCTAGTGATGAGAGTTGATGACACCTCCGCCCCCAGGTACTTGGTATAGCTAAGACTGATCAGTCGACTACATGATGATATGATTATAGCTAGTCACTTTCAAGGATCAAACTTCACCCAAAAATGATATACGATAATAAAAAGTTCTATGATTTAATGATTTATGATATGATAGATGATTACGAGCTTTTACGCCAACTTATTTTATTAAACGATTATTTTAAAGCTGCATGTGCCCGTATATGTATTATTTGTTATGTAAGTTTAGAACATACTGAGTCATTAGACTCACTAAGTTTGGAGGGTCGCATGCGATGTTGATTTTGAGGGAGCGCTGACGCTCAAGTGGATCGGGTCCGACAGTACACTCCTGATGGAATTTATTTTCCGTGTTATATTAAGATTTAAAGTTTGAAGTAAAAGATTTTGAGGATTATTTATTTAAAGATTTTATGTTTTATTTTGAAGTTTAGTCGTTGTATTATTTTAAAATTGAAGTATGATTTTGTAGTTGACGATTTATGGATTTTTATGCATTTGAGTTTTTAAATATTATTTTTATGTTGGAGGGTTTCGAGGATAGAAGAAAATGTTTATATAAATAAAATTTCTAGTTTTTTTTTACATTTTTAAAGTTAAAAGTAGGGAACATTTCAGATTCATACTTTGATTTGTGAAGATGATTTGTAGATTATTGTATTAGTTTCATAACACATATTGAATAGTTTCATTTGGATAAACGAGCTGATCAGGTTGGCCAAAATACCGCAACTACTCATACCCAACTGATTCTTGTTTATCAGTCGAACTGATGAGCTTTATTATCATCAGTTTGCCTAGATAACACATCCAATTTAGCCCAACTGACGTGAAATACAACTTGTTCCAAATTGAGTTTTTTGTTCAGTCATATAAGCGGCTAGTCATTTGCCTCATAGAGCTCTAAGATATCATCGAAATATTGCAACTCGCCAGATTTTCAATTTGGCTAAATTCGAGTTTTAGTTTCCATATTGAATTATCAATTTTACACTTGAGTAAATATATTAGAAACACAATAAAAAAATTTGTTACCATCAAAATCAAGATTGTTAGAATTTCTAAACCCAACAATTACTCTCTTTTTATGATCACAAAATTTAGATAAACAATAATTTCAACTAACATAGTTTTAAATTATTGATAGAGCTTGTCGCATTAAAATTGAGAATACTTCAAAATAGAGGAAAATTTATCCTACATGGCACAAAAAATATTCTCCTCTTTTTTATTTTATAAGAAATTACTGTATTCAAAATCATCAAATACTCTAAAATTATGGGTAGCTCTTCCTTTAATGCGAGATCTGTTTCTTATTTTTTTTTTAAAATTTAAGTTTTGTTTTGCTTTTTATTTATTATTTTAGAGTATTTGATGATTTAGAAAATAATAATTAATAAATAAATAAATAGGTGGAAATAATTTTTATGACATACAAGATAATTTCCCTCTATTTTGAAAGGTCTATAATTTTATATCACCCAAGCAGGTTTTGATGCCAAATTATCAATTTCTGGCGAGCCGGGGTTTTCCAGCAAAATCGAACCAAAATTACCAGAAAGTTAAATATACAAAACTAAGACTGTAATTTGACTAAATATTATACTAAAATTGCAATATGACAAATATAAAAGATTAAAAAACAATTTTTCCTTAATTATTTAAACAAAATTATAAAGTTATAGCAGTTGCTAATGTAAAAATAGGTTGAAGTGAAAAATATCTAATTTTTTTAAGAGAAAACACCAATTATTTTTTAGTGTTTGTCTAATTTAGGTTGATTAATGTTTTATTTAATTAAAAAAACAACTAACAAGTAACATCTAACCAACTAATTAGATATTTATTGAATGAAAACTCAAACTACCAAAAAATAACCAAAATTTGAAATTAAATCGATTTTGTAGATAGTACACAACATGCTCACCAAAGAATTAAGAAAAATACAAGTTTAAAACCATGTGAATTGCTAAGTATTAATCTTAGACTTGAAGGGATTCTTGTTTAAGATATCTTATCTTTCTTGAATACAGAAACCTTTCATTGTCTGTCTTTTTTGAGTAGATTTGCGAACAAGGTGGCTCGTAGCTTTGCGCAATTTATGATTCATCACCCTTCATCCTTGCATTGGATTGGAGGTTCCACTAGTAGAATTTTCTTGATTTACTTCGCATATTCAATGAAATAATAGGTAGATAACCGCCGAAGTAGACGCACGTGAAGTAATAGATTACCATTTTACTTCGCATTATCACCGAAGTCGTATCCAAGAAATTAGCGAAGTCGTTGATCGGTTCAATGAGAAAAACCGGTCCGAAATTAGACCGATGCCGAAGTAAAAACAACGTCTTAGACGTCATCGATTTCGTAAAGTGCAAAAGTAATAGCTTATAGATAACTACATAGTTTATATGAATAACGAAGTAAATGTGTTGTTATAACTTCGTATTGTTATAAAGTAATTGATTTAGCAACGGACTGCAAAACCGTCGCTGATTAGCGACGGTCTACATTTGCCGTCGCTCATTAGCAACGGCCTTTGGAAGATTAATTGTCGCTAATTAGCGACGGTCTTTTAAAAATGAAAACTATCGCTAATTAGCGACAGTTTAGATAGCCGTCGTTAAGTAATTAACGACGACTTTGATTAAAACCGTCGCTATTTAGCGACAGTTTAACTAAAACCGTCGCTAATGTTATTACTTTTTTTAATAATTAATTTTATAATTCAATAAAAAATATTTAGTTTTGTAATTATTCATAATTATTTTTAAATAATTTTCTCAACTCATCTAAATATCACATTTTTGAATTTATAAATAATTTATAAAAATATTTAACTTTATGATAAAATAAGGGAAAAAATTAAAATTCAAGATCTAAAATTAAAAATAAAAGCTAAAATATTTACCATAAAGCGAAACAATAATCGGGCAGAAGAGAACAATAGACCGAAGATGTGAAGTAGTGTGTGGAGGAAAATAGGTAGAAGAGTGGCATTTTATAGGTACTTTGCGACGGTTTGTGATAAAACCGTCGCTATTAGCAATGGTGTAACAAAAACTGTCGCTAATTAGCGACGGTGTTGTGATATACCGTCACTAATTAGCGTCGGTTATGTAAACCGTCGTCGATTTAGTTTAGCGACAGACTTTATAATTAGCGACGGCTATTTGTAATCGTTGCTACTAGCGACAGTTTTTTACGAATCGTCGCCGATTTAGTTTAGCGACGGCTATTTTTAACTGTCGCTAATGAACGACGGTTTTATAAAAAACGTCGCTAATAGCGACGATTTTATAAAAACCGTCAATAGCAACTGTTTTGTTAAACTCGTCGCTAATTAGCGAGGATGTTTTCATATTTCGCTAAACCGTCGCCAATTTTTTTAAATTTCTCACAAAGACTGTTACTTCACAATTTATCTTTAATGACGCAGTAGTATATTTAAAAAATTTTCATTTGTTTGTATATAGTGAAGTAATTAATAGAGAATGACTTCACAATTATTGAGTTATGGTGAAGTAAATTCTCTTTCTTTAACTTCGACACAATTTTAATATGAAGAGTTATTTTGTATTTTATTACTTCATCATTTAATTTAGTGTTGAGATAAATAATCATATTTTATTGCAACACAATTCTAATTTAACGAAGTAATTCTTGATCACTGTCACACTAATTTAATAAAATAGTGAAGTGAAAACACACTTTTCATTTTATTAAAATAATTTAATTAATATACAATAATACACTATGTACACACATATATAACTTTTATATATTAATTTGATTCATAAATTATGCATCTAAAAATAATGAAAATCCACTAATCCACAAGTATATATCCATAAATCCACAAGTATATACATGAATCTACAAGTATGTATCCGCAAATCTCGATTTTTTTTCAATAAGGATCTCGATGGATTAAGAGATAATTTAAGGGAGATTAATTAAAATTATGGTTCATTTTTTACTTCACTAATTATAAATTTTAAATTTTTTAAAAGTTTTTACTTCATCAAAACTAATCTATCGAAGTAAAATATTACAAAAAATTAGAAGTGAAGCCCGTGTTTTTTAAATTGTGAAGTAAAAAATAATTTTTTACTTCGCCGATGTTATTACCGAAGTTGATTGGTATATACTACTTCATTATTAACAATCGCCGAAGTAACTAGTGACGAAATAAAAACCCAAAATTCTACTAGTGTTCTTACTCATCTTGGTTGATGAATGTAGCTTTGAATAATCTTTTATAATGAAGTTTGATTTGATCCTCAAAAAAATAGACCACGAAACCAAAAAGCTAGTTACTTTAGTTTTCTCAAACATAATAATATAGTATAATATATATATATATATACTATAGGTAATATGCCCTTCAATTGAATTCTACTTATGAAATATCAATACGGGTAAAATGAAAAAAAAAAATAAAAAAAAATGTTGTGATCTTGACACAAAAAATAGTTACTATAAGGTGATCATGTTTTGTAATATAGTAAAGAAGTAAATATATAGTCAGAGACGGAGCCACCCCAAAAGTTGGGGTGGGCTCCAGCCCAGGGTAAAAAAATAAGATTATTATATATTTTAATTATAGACTAGGTTAAATTTTTGTAAAGCTTTTGGGGTGGGCTCCAGCCCAGGGTAAAAAAATAAGATTATTATATATTTTAATTATAGACTATGTTAAATTTTTGTAAAGCCTATTTGTAAGCTAAATATTTATTGTTCTTTCAAGCTTTAGCCTAGGTTCTGTTGAATCAGAGCCCATGATGAAAAAATTTCCTTGTTACTCCCCTGGATATAGTATATGTTGTGATCATTTTTATTTCAAATTGGAAATTGAGAAAAAACGGAAAAATATCTTTCTTTTTTAACTTTCAAGCGAAAGCTTCCATTTATTCCAAAATTAGATTTATATATAATGCAGAGAAATTTTTCACAGAGTTTGTTACTGTTATCGTATAATGTGATGCTATAATATTTATTATTTATATTATGTCTCGGTGGCTAGTTTTCATTATATTTATATAAATCAAATTTATAGACAAAAATTATTTGGACATGTAAGTAAAAAGTAGCTAATTAGGCCGTACGTTTGGCATCTCACAGAAATACTTGTTTCAAGCCAACAGGAAGAGGCAATTGACAATAATCCATGCACAGAAGGTGACACTTTGAGCAAGATTGACAGGCCAATATCTGATCTGCGGGCTCGCTTTGCTTTTTGGTGGCTTCTTGTAAACATTTGACCCTCCTTGAGCCCCTTTCTTTGCATGAACAACTTCAACTCCTAACCCTTGTGCATTCTCATCGATTCCTACACTCAGTTTCCTCACATGAAAAGTGGCATCTGCCCAAAATACCATAACAAATTTCGGGTTATATATAAAACCATGATGAAGTACCATTCTTTATAAATATATATCAGTATGTATATTTACCTGTTTCGACGGACTCGTTTCTTAGATCGAAAGCTATGGCAGCTAATATTCGTGTAAGCATGGTGAAGATCATGAACCATGAAATTAACTTGGTTCTCATAGTGAGTGTGGTTTTGTTGGATAAGCTCTAGGGTGAGTTATTTTGATGGAACCTCGAACGGGTTACATATTAAGGGAGAAATCGAATTAATTTTTTTTATCAAATTTTTAAATTTTTTTGTGTATAGATGATTATCATGGATGCTTTATAAAAGTTATATACAACCAAGAGATTATCAAATCGAAACTATGGAATCTCAACTTTTAACATTTGAGTGTAAAGAAGCATAGTGCAAAATAAAGCAGGAAGCTAAAGCTGTTTAAATGATCAATAAGAGGAAAAAAGGGTTTGCGTGGGAATCGTACAACTTTATGATAAATAAAAATAATCAGAGAACCTTCTTTTTATTTGTATAAATTAATTAATAATATCTATAGGAGTTGACGAATATAATTAATTGTTATGTTATTTTATTATAAATCATTTAATTTTGTTGTTTTTAGATTAATGTTTGTTCTTATCGACACTTTTATTAATTTGACAACTAAGAATAAGAATTTTAAAGAAAGTGGAAATCATTTTGTATGGTGACTAATAATTATTAATGTTGAGGGGGATAATTACATAATGATGAATATGCAAAATTTTGATTTAAAAAATTATGATCAGCTTGTATAATGTTATTTTTAATTGAGGTTACACTTTTTAGTGGCATCTAGCATTTGCTTATACATGTCATCTTATAAAATTTCAGTGGAATAATCTATAATTTCAAATTTCAATTATCTAATTTTGTAAATTTGCTTTACTAAACTGTCCTTATGACGCTTCAGCGTAGCATATGTACGCATGAGAAAAAAAATCTTTGGAGTTGGTGCATATCTTCCTTTGACTATGTGTAGAAATGGAGATCAAAAGAAACTAAATTTAACTTGTTTGTATTTTCTTCTGTTATTTGTTGGAATCTTGCCATGAAATCCAACCTATAATCAATTTCTTGCAACCTCGGAAACTTCTCATTTCAAAGTAGTAATTCTTGTTTGATGGATTGAAACATCACACGATTGTACTCCTTTATTGTGTTTTAGTAGATTTTATCGATTGGTTGTTTTTTGTTTTTATGCATTTTGTATGGTGATTAATAATTAATGCTGAGCGATAATTACATAATGATGAATATGCAAAATTTTGATTTACAAAATTATGAAAAGCTTGTATAATAATGTTATTTGTAATTGAGGTTACACTTTTTATTGGCATTATAGCATTTGGTTATTTCTAGAAAAACTTGTATATATCACCTCCTTTGCTAGGAAAATAGTAAACTTGATTATGTAAATTGGCTTATATATTAATTAATTAGTTTTTTTCTCTCTAATCAATCAAAATTTAGTGTTAGTGCAATAAATTATTTTCTTTTTATATTTTTTAGTCTGATTCGCACCGGAGTTTTCAATTTCAACCATATTTGTAAATAAATAAATATAAAGTTCGACGTCATAACAATTCTCCCGACAAAGAAAAAAATGGCAAAAGATTTCAAATACATTTTCGCAAAGCATCTGAAAGAAGTCAAAAGGATGACACTAAGGGGAGGAATTTTGTCGAAGCATGTACGACCATAAAAAACATTATAAAGTATAAATCCACGCACCAGCTCTCCCGAGTTGTAGTAAAGCCTTTACAAGAAGAAAAAATCACTAAAAAATTCCAACTTGAGTTTATTAAATTAAGAGAATATCGCAATCCCTTTTTCCTTTTACAATGTTGGTGTTATTTATGTTGTCAAAAATTGGAGTTTAATCATATCAGAAGTGTTATTATGATAACTTATATGTGAGTGTCACGTCACCATCATGTCAGTGCAACGTAGACGTGGGAGGCTCATGCAGCGTCATGTTGACAAAATGACCAAAATTGCAAAAGAATAAGAGAAAATAGTTTATTTGGTTAATTAACTTGTTCGATTTTGTGTTTGGTTCACTAAGTTTTCAATTTTTTGGTTTTGATACACTAATTTTTAATTTTGTTTAGCTATTTTGGTTCAATTGCTGACGTGACATCGAAAAATACTGACATGATATCAAAAAATGATATTGTAGCATTGAATATGCTGACTTTTCAGATGTCACGTCAGCAATTTCACAAAAATAGTCAAAATTTAAAAGTTTGTATACCAAAACAAATTTTGAAATTTATAGACCAAAAACCAAAATTGAATAATTTATTGGCCTAAAAAATCGTACTCTCAAATAATAAAGATAGCGTATTAAAACTGAAATTTAATAATAACGAATCAAAATTAGATGTAAAGAGAACCAGCTTTCAATTTTTCATTAATTATACATATATGCTTTATTATTTTGTTTCCTTCAGCAGCTATCCTTACACCCACTTCAATCATAGAATGATTAATTGCATAATTTTTTTCTTGGGGAATATAATAAAACATCTCTATAGTGTCGTGAAATTATGAAATTTATCCATGTTCTTTAGATGGTGCCAAATTTGCCTAATTTGGTCATCCAAAGCTAAAATATTATCAAAAATTTCCAAAAAAAAAATCTGGTTGGCAAAAATGATTAAAATATATGAAAATGATATCAGAACCTAAACTTTTTGTTTCAAAATTTTAATATTATTATTACTATGTAACTTATTTGTTGGAGGATGAAACATTTGTTCCAGATTTATTTATTTCAAGTTATATTCCAATATGATAAAATATTTTGAACAAGAAGATCTAAACCAGATTAGATGTCAAGAATAACTAGGAACATAACCTACTATTAAGGTAGAAAATTATTCAAAATACAAGATTCCTAGAAATTGTTTCGGATTCCTCTAAACTGTCAGGAGATCTTAGCGAAATCCAAAGACTATACAAAATTATGACATCCAATTATATTGTGTACCATAAAAATTGAAGATATTGGGTTAAAAGTGCATGATCTGGTTGGCCAGGTGGCCGTAAAATAGTGATGTTAGATCTTAAAGGGTAATATTATTTCTGCTGAGGACATAACCGACTGCATTGAAAGGATAAGACTGATCTTTAAGGTATATGAGACAATATTAGCAGATAAACACGAAACTCTCCAGACTTATTGGCATAACAGTCTGATCCAATAATAAGGATCCGAATTATAGAACATCAACCAAGTTCTAGCAATAAGATCGTGGGAAGAAGGTTAACACATTCTTTAACTACCAAGCTCTTATTACATCAAAGAGAGAAGGTCAAAGTAGAGCAAAAACATTTAATAGATAACAAGAAAATGATCAATCTTATCAAGACTGTCTCAGAAAAGAAAATAATCTGATGACAACCATGTAAACAATTGGTCTTAATGTGCTTCAATACCTTGCAAAATCTTTTATAAATCTTAAAGTCGTAGATCTAAAAATGAACACAACTCGGGGCTATCAATCCCTAGTTAATAGGATCCCTTCTCAAGTACCATTAGAAAGTGTGGGATCCTATGATACAAACATGGGTGGACCCCAAATCGATTTTTAGTTTGGGAGAGAATCACACCCAACAAGAACCTGATAAAAGAGTAATCAAATATCACTCCATTAAACACCCTATGGGAAAAATTGTTTTAGAACCAGTAAATTCTTATGAAATTATGCTTAACTCGATGTACTTGGTTTTAGAAACATAAAAGATCTCATAGATGACTGGATATCTCATATGAGGATCACAACAAGAACTTTTGATCTCAAAGCACAAATGGGTCAACTATGTCAACATTCAATATACAGAAGAGAAAAAGATATACACTCAAGTTTTGTATAGTCTTGAATTACACAACATTTTTATAGTAGATTAATATATTATGTTATTTAATAAAATCATATGGAATTCAGGAGTCGAAAAGAATATATCAATGCAGCTTTTTTTTGCCAAAATGTCGAGTCTTTAGAGAAAAATGTTAATAAGAGAATATATTCTTTGTAGTCTAGATACTATAACCAGAAGAGCCTCTTTCCTTAAATAAAAATTGGCAAATGATATCATCTAGCAACATTACAAAAGAACAACAAAAGATTAAGGGTTATAATAAACATATTCATCTATGTTGTAAAGAAAATGATATTCCAACGATTATTGGAAGTAAACCACAAAAGCATAAAAGAAAGAAATTCAGATCTCATGGAAAAAATGAAAGAATTTTTTGGAAACCAAGAATAATATAGTCTAAACAGAAGACCAAATCTTACAAATTCGGATAAAGAAGTGGACTATCAAGAAGCATGATCTCGTCCCCAAACCTCAAATTCATCTTGAAGTACCAGATAGACACCAACCAGAAAAACTTTCAGAATAGCTCGTACCAGAGCTAATGAAAGTTTCAAAAACTGCGATTGCTGGACATGTGGAGCAAAAGGACACATTTCAACAAAATGCCCATAAAACGAGAAAAAAAATGAATAACGCGCTTCGAGCCAACTTCGAATATTTTAGAAGTGATGTATTACAACGACTCAGTTCAAGTATATCAGTTTGAGAATATTCCTTCAGACGATAGTATATATAACAAATAAGAAGTCTTTAGGAAAAAAAGATCTTATGAAGATGCATAATCAGAGTCTTACTGAAGAAGAATTATTTCGACACGAAACACATTAAAATTTATCTGGTTTCTTCAGCCAGACAACTATATCTCATAATATGGTCTGAAAGATCATGAAATAAAATCCTAGTCTACAGAAATATCAAGGAATCTCTGCAGGACATATAGAAAAGATTTTAGGTAATCTTAGCCTAAGAAACATAAATCATTACTTAATCAATAAGATTTCTAGAAGGGACATAACAATCACAATAGAACTTGCAGGAAACCAAATGAAGATGCAACTATAAATTTTTTTTTTTGGAAGAAGTAAAAGAGGAATTTCAGAAGCTCAAGCCAAAAATAATGTGAACCATGTCTTGGATTCATATTAAAGCAATACAGATCATAATAAAAGTTAATTTTCGAAGAAAGAATAGATTCACCCAAATATATTTCAATATGCAATAAATGAATGAGTAATTTTCAAGATTTAATATTGTAAACTATCTCGAGAAATTTCTATGCATGAAAAATTGTAGGAGTCATTTATCCAAAAATTGCCTACACCCTAACAGATCGGGACCTCAGCCGAGCTTTGACGTTACATAAAAATTTAAAAGAATAAATGTTGATAATATAAGGCATTAAGCCATTTTATGTTACTTATCATATTTCATATGCTCCGTCTATACTCATCATTCAATTTTTTTTTATTAGAAATGATTTTATTGAAATCCTATAAATATTTGAGAAAGTTGTTAAGATTATTTGTCCAAAAAATATCGAGTTTTCTTTAATACAGGAAACGAGTATCCAGATCCAAGACAAGTCGATTTTACAAAGAAATCAAAATCTTAGGCTGAAATAAAAAGACCATCTTTCCAAGGAGATAGAATCACAAGTCACAAGTAGGGAAAAACGCCTGTCTAGAGAACTCAATCGGTACCAAAAATATTTTCAACAATAGGAAAGCTTAGATGCCCAAAAAGATGAAGAGAAATTGAAATAGTATTTGATATTACAAGTCAGATGAAGCAATTCCCTAGCAATATCATATATTATTTGGAACAACCTAAAATAGGAACTTACTAATGGATAATAAACATTGGTGACTATGAAGTTCATATTAAAGAAATTATTGGAAATAACATGACAAACTGGTTCTTGGATTAGAGTTTCTCGAAAAACATAAACCTTGGAAACAACTTGAAAGCGAAATGAAGTTCGTAGTGGAAACATGTTGTGGAGAATCCAATGACCAGAAGCTCATTCTCAATACTCATTCTAGTGGTGATGTTAAACAAACAATATAAAGCATAATAAGTTGTTGCTTATATGATTCGTAAACTAAAATTTACACAAAAAAAAGATGAGTTTTTTTTTAAAAAAAAATTGGAAACTGGACGAGATTTCTCAAAACGTATCTTAATATTATGCAAAAAAGACTAAGAAAGTAGGAATCCTAATTGGAGGTGCATGAAAAACACCTTGGTATAAGGTAAAAATGCCACAAATTTATTTTCATGATATATGAGCAGAAATTTTGTTAAGAAACAAATTCTTTAAAATGTTCAAAAGCTACACACAAGAAAATGAGACAATGAGATTAATGTTCACAACACCATGTGATCACAAAATCATGGTCCAATGACTAAGAGAATCATTTTACAAAAAAATGTCTATCCAATTTTATAGTAAGTGTGGTGATGAAGGAAAACTTCTACTTGAAAATGAAGGATTCCAAAATATTTGGAGAAACAATGCTCTAAATAAGAACACAACAAAACTTCCAACAAGAGGAGATGAAATTTCTAAAGATAGGTTTACAACATAAGGATGTAGAGATTGAATCCATGGTATCCATAGTAGATGTCAAAAAAAAGCTTAAATAAAGCTACAATAAGAATCCATTGGCATGGAGGGAAAGAAACCAAGTCAAAGCTAATTAAGTAAACAAAGGCAAATAAGATGAGTTCGTCAGATGTAAGCTTATCTCGATGAACCTCGTTGATCAGAAGGATATGCATGTTATTATCAAGAAAATTTGATTTAATCAAAGCAGGGATATCATCATATAACAACCCTGGTTTTCTAGTAAGAAATCACTATGAAATCAAATAAACAAACCCAAGTTATTATTAACTATCGAGAAATTAATAAAATCTTGGAATTTGATGGGCATTTTATATGTAGCAGATATAATTTACTTAATTTTATATGCAACACTAAAACGTCATCTAAGTTTGATTACAATTCCAAATTCTAGCATATCCTAATGGAGGAAGAAAATAATAAATTTACAGCTTTCTCCAAACCACAAGGACATTATATTTAGAAGGTGTTATCAATGAGATTGACTAATACACCCTAGATATTTTAAAAGAAAATGAAAAATTTATTCAAACATTATCTTGATTTCATGTTTATCTAAATTTTTTATATTTTAATTGCATCTAAAATATGGATGAACATGTTAAACATTTAGAAATATTTTTTAAAATTTGTAAACATGAAGGACTAGTCTTACCTAAAAACAAAACAATCATAACTAAAAGAAATATTGAATTCTTTGGAGTAAAAATCGATGAGTTATGAATAATTTTGTAGGAACACATTCTAGAAGAAGTGCAGAATTTTCCAGAAAAACTCGAAGATAAGAAATAACTTCAAAGTTTTTTAGAACTTGTTAATTTTGCTGGAATTTTCAATAAAAATCTAGCAAAATAAAGGAAGATCTTTAGTATATTACTAAATAAAGATGCGGGATTTATATAGACAGAAGAGCATATAATAGGTCTTAGCCAATTAAAAGAAATTTTGAAAAACCTTTAAAAAATTGTTATTCCTTAATACGAAAATGATATGATATTATACACTTATGACAGTGATCGCTGGTAGGCAGCAGTGCTTACAAAGCTCACAACAGAAAGAAAACAACTATGCATATAATGTATCAGACCATTCTCCGATTCAGAGGTCATACGATGGCACATCAACAAAATAATCTTATGCAATAAAAAGAGAATTTGAAAAATAGTCATTATTTCTACTTGCTAAGAAATTCACATTGAAATTTGAATACGCAAATTATAACTTTCATGAGAAATAAAATTGATTATAAACCAGAGAATGCAGTAAAATTGATTCTAAACCAGAGAATGCAGTAAAATTGATTCTAAACCAGAGAATGATATATTATTAAGATGACAAACTTTATTTCAAAATTATATTTTTGATATTGTTGTTATTAAATCTCACGAGAATATTCTTGTAGATTTTCCAACAATAGATGGGCAACGCTGATGTTAATTTCATCATGAAAACGCAGAAGCATTTGAGAGAACACCTTGAAATACTGCAGAACGAGTTTAACAAGCTTGCCTTAAATGCAGAAGTTGCGGATATGCTACAACAAGTTGATAAAGCACAGCCTCTGATCGAATCACATGATGTTTACAAACTTACTCGCAATTGTGGTATGTATTGCAAAAGAATATCCTTCTGGATATCGAGAAACCATTTGCTTCTAAGCGGAAGATCTCTAGAGTACATGTCTCTATACCTAGAGTAAAGGATTCGAGTACCCCTAGCACAAGCACTAAGTTGGGATCATCTTTGGATGAGCCGGCCCAAGAAAAACGGCTCCTGATTCTTATCCCAAGTCATCAATTCAACTCATCATCTCGGGGATTGAAGAGGAAGAAATCAACTTTAGATCTCAAACTGACATGGAAAAATATAAGGTTGATACTAACGAGTCTATAATTTCTCTTTTTCAGGTATATCAGTAGAATTGAGAGAAATTAAAAACAAGTTCAGAAATTAATCCATCTACGGGTCGGGTTGATATAATATGTTAATATCACATGATCTAAATGGAACCTAATGCCCATCCTTAGAATGTACGTAAAGCTATGGTATGATTTTGAGGCTCCTGTCTTGGTCTATACCATGTCATCAAGTTTCTCGAAGATATCTCTATTTCCAAAATGGATTCAGGAAGCTGTAAATAAAACATGGATAAATAATGATCATTAGTCCAAATGAGATATTATTGTAACTATACTTCTTTAGTGCATTACCGAACCAGCTAGGAAAGACTCACACGAGACTTTCCATATTATCAAGCTCAGGAAACCAGACACCAATATTAGGATATTTGTCAAGGATCCTCCAGCAGATGAAGTGAACCTTGTTCACTCAATGAAGATGATGTCCCACCAGGATAGCATGAGGATTATGGGTTTGTCTCATAGAGATGGAAAAAGTCAAGTTTTCTTTCAAATTCTATCAAAATTCAATTAACTGATCTTTCATGTTGAACACAATGACTTGAAAAACTAAAGGGTTTTTAGAAAAAGAATTCGAAAAGAAAAATAATCTTTTGTGGATCAAGAAGCTGTTGGGGAGTAAAGAAACTAGCCGAAAATTCTGCAAAATAGCTCGCGTCAAAAAATGGATGAAGAAGATCTTCCTGAAATGCATGAACCAAAAGGAGCTAGAATCCGAGAAGAGTTTTTGGTTAAGATCTAGCCGAAAATATCTTGTACAGACAAGTTCAAGTGATAAAGGACCACATAAGGCACGTTTTTCTCAGGAACTACAAAAAATTAAAAGATTTTCTTACAAATTTAAAAAAGGCATGTAATTCAACCACTACTAATAAAGACATGACCATTACTGAGTCCCCTAACATATAGCTGGCAGCAATAATTCAATGCAACAACTGACATCAATAATGAAAGCCAATTCACATGTTTCAAGTTTGAATTTCAAGGCTTTTATAAATACAGATACAGAAGGAAGTTGAAAGCATCGATCATTATGTTTAATTTTCTTTAAAATAAATATTGTAAGAATGCATTGATTTTTATTGTTACAAAATAATATTTACGCGCTTAAATTCTTTTCATAACTCCTACATCGATCGACAAATAAATTTGTATTTCATCAAGAATTAGGTTATATTAAATCTTATACATTGGCATGGTAACATTGTTTACTTTTTGTTCTTGATTTATATCCATACATACATATGCATTATTGATTTTGATAATATCATGACTAAATCATAAGAGATGCATTACACATACAATATATAATATTTATGTATTAATTATTAGGTATATGGTATATCCCGGTTGAAAGAAAAACATCCAAATCAATTAATTCCACTAATAAACACGTGCAATTCGATCAAGTGTGCCTACCGATCAAAAAGAAATGTACACTCATTTTAGACAAAATCATGGAGAATGAAGGAGATTTAGTGTAAATATTTAGTTTGAAAATTATTCTTAAATCAGTAGTGTACATTATGTAAATGAAGAAAAAAATTTGCATAACACGAAAAATGAATTAAGTATATATCGAAAACTGCATTTAATATAAAAAGATCATCATATTAAATTATATATAATATTTTATTTGTTATACTCACGCATCGCGTGTGTCTAATTTACATAAATTTTGATTACTATTTTAGTATCAATGAATTTTTTTATTTTGATTTTAGAACAAAACAAAAGGAAAAAGAGAATTTAGTTGTACTAATCCATTTAAACATCTATTTTTAAAAAAAATAATTTTTTACTTATTTAATTTTTTTATGACAGCCCTATATCTTTTAAAAAATCCTAAAATACCTCTATTCTACCATTTTCTTTATCTTGATCTAAGTGTGGGTTTGACGTGTAAATTTTATTTATCATAAAAATGGTTAAATTACTACAATTATTAAATTCATAAATATTTTTCCTGAGAATTTTTACAATTTGATTTTATTTTGATAAATATTTATTTGTATTAGTAATAGTACATTAATAAATTATGAAAGTTTAAGTATGACATTGTAATATTTGGTCACTTTAATATGAAAGAAGCAAATTCATTATATAATAATGATGATGATGATGAGAGCTATCATTATTATTCTTGTTATTGTGTTCATCATTATATTTAATTTTTTTGTTAAATATTATTATTTATTTTATATTAAAAAAAATTTTAAAAAAAAGGAAGAAAAAGAGTGTTTGACTCTATCACATTTTTTTATTTTGAACATTAATACACGACTTTATCCTATATTGTAAAAAAGGGAATTGTTTTTACCATTTTTTTTAAAAAAAACGCCAACTTACTTTATTTGACTACTAATTTTAGTGAAAGATTCAACATTATATTTTTAGATTTTTATATATATATATTTATAAATTTTCATATTTTAATCATGAATTTGTTCATTTGTTTTTTTTAAGTTTACGTAGAAAAGTAGACATGTCATATGATGTCTTCAAAATTTCACTATCTTCAAATGACGAAGTCATTGCACCAAAATAGGGGACAAAGCAAAAGAAGGGGCTCACCAAGCAATAGCGATTAAGGATTAAATCAAGCATCAAAGACATACCCGAACCGAGGTCTCAAGTTCCAATTAACATCCGATTTTTGAAAGAATTGTTGGTCAGCTCCGCTACAAAGCCGGAATTTATGGAACTATTGGTACCAAGAATGTATCCTTTGACCTTGGAGATCCCATCTTCGATTTAGGATAAAGTCAGTTCTCGCTGACAATGAGAGATTTCTTGTACGTTCTCTTCCTCCTTGCAAGCTACAAGATTGCGGTCTTAGCTCGTATATCACATCAGGATTCAGGAGAGCAATAATGCCTGGAGTAGCTGTGAGCTACCTGTTTGGTATACCAAACATTGGATAAAATAATGTTTAATATGCTAACTATAAAAATTCATGTGAGACTATCTAACTGAAATCATTTTAAACAAATTTTCGGCTTAATCTGATTTATAAAAAAAAATACTATATTTATATTAAAAATATTATTTTTTTATTTTAAATATAGATCAATTTGATCTCATATCGTAAAAATAAATTTATGAGATATTTTTATAAAAAAAAAAAAAACATACTTGATAGTTCTTTTAGCAGTCCGACATATAGTAGGAGAACAATTTTTTTGACATACTAAAAATTAAAAAAAAAATGTTTTAAAACAGTCCGACACAGAGTTTTGGCATATGTAGCCAAGAAAGCCCTCTATCATCAATACCGCCACCGGTCGTTCCTTCACGCCTTTCGATGTGCAAACGAATATAGTATCTGGAAAACAAAATTGAGCTCCTAAACCCTAATTCTGAAAAATCCCCGTATTTCACGTACTCGTCGACAGGATTGCTGAAGAACAATGGACCCCAAATATAGCGGCAACAATCAACAAGATACGCCCCGCATTCCTCATGCTATCTCACCCGGTTACTATTTTTCAACAGAGCAGGCTCATGGAGGTTCGCTTACTCCCCCATTTCCTCTGATCTTCGATTTATCTATTGGGTTTTATTTTTCTTCATTTTTTTTATGTACCCATTTAGAATACATGTACAGTGTATGAGTTTCTTACATGTTATGTCCTTCCAGAGGATGATTTAGTTGTTTGAAATTTGATTTGTGGGGATTGATCTATTTTAAGTACTTTGTTAGTTGAGTCTTTTTTACAGCTGGAGGAACAATCCTCTATGTTTCATGTAAATTAGCTTGTTTTGGGATTTGTCATGTAACTTCTTGGTTTTCATTCAGTATCATGGATTTTTTTTTTTTTTTTTTTTTTTTTTTTTTTTTTTTTTTTNCAATAAACTTTCGAATATTGCTTATTTGAGGCTTATTTTCTCCTACATTGCTACATAACTTCTGTAGTGAGAATTAACATGTAGTACACATATTAAAATAAATCTAAATAAAAACAGATGACAAAAATAAGGCAAACGACGTCCAATTTTTTAAAATTAGAGGAAAAAGTTTGTTGTTTCTCTTTATTTTTGTTTAGATAGATTTTAATGTGTATAATATGATCTTTATTCTCGTCACATAAGTCATGTAGGAGAATATTGATGTCAAATAAGCGATATTTATAGATTTTGTAGTTCGGGGGCAAAAAAAAACTGAAACAAAAATAAAATCAAGATAATGGATGTAAACAAAACATTGACAAGTTATAGGACTAAAACCCGAAACAAGCCAACTTACAAGACTAAAATTGCAGTTTTCTCGTTTTTAATACTAACATATTGAATTGATCATCTGTTGGACCCATATATCTTTTTTTGAATTCAGATATCAATTGAGGATGTTATATTAAAATAAAAGATAGATGTTACTCCAGGTATAACATAGACCCGTACTCTGTCTTTTCACTTGTTGACTTTACCGTGAAAAGCTGTTTTATTGGAAGTACTGGTTTTGTTATGGGATGTCACATTAACTTTTTGTATTTTATTATTAGTAGTTTTGTAGTTTCCCTATTTTGATAAAAATAAAAATTGATAATAATACATGATGCATGAAATTCCACTTCCGATGGGTTAGTTTTGACTATTTCATGTTGTTTCAGCTGGGCGTATGGACCCAGAATTTAGGCGGCTTCAACATGGATACATCCGAAACAACTATCCCCATAATCTCCATCAACATCACCCTCAGGACATGCACGAGGTAATTCGAAGGGAAATTGAAAAGGAAAGGATTAGGGAGGAAATAATCATGTCAGAGATTGTGAGAAGACGTGTTCTGGAAGCGGAGGTGAGGAGGGAGTTGATGATGGAGAGGGAAATGGCTATGCGGAGAGGCAGTGATGAGATTCCATATGGTTCATCACCAGTAATGAGGTTGGAATCTCCAATGCGGTCTTCACATTTGGGGACAAGAGCAGAAGGATGGTCTGCAGAGGAAAGACTTGGCATGTCACTTGATGATAAGGAAAAGCAGAGAGGGAGGCTTGAAAATGGAGGATTGGATGCTTCGCCCTTTCAGAGGACTGCTGACCTGAGGATTTCAGAGGTTAAGCCTGCATCAGAGGATAACAACGAAAAAGAAAGAATTCTTTTGCTGGTTAGTACATCCATCTGTCTTTTGTGTGTGAGTGTCTAGGAGCTAAATTTTGTGATGACCCTGATAATGTGTACCGGCAGTCGGTTTTAAGTACGTAAAGGGTCATTTTAGGTATTCACATGTTGGTATTTGAATTTTCTGGCGCATTTTGTTCACAGAATGTTAATCGAAGCTTTTTTCCTTGATAAAGTTGGATAGCTGGATCAAGTAGAAGCAAATATTGGGGAAGAATATCAAGCAGACATCTTCGAACCATCTGGTTTACTACAGTAATAAGGACAGTCAAAGTGATAATCCATAGGTGTTTTAGGTGCATCGAGGAATGCAAATAACATGAATGTAGTTTGCATTCCTCGAGATCATTGGAAGAAGGTTACGTGTGAGAAACTTAGACACTATATGATGACACTCTTGGCTATTTGGTACCTGTAAGTAGATGCATGCCGAATGGTATTTGTAATTTTTGTGATGATTTATGGGCAAATCATTGTTAAAATATGCCAAAACGTGTGGCAAATATGAACTAGGATATGGCGTTTACTGTTGTTTCAGCCGGCTCATTTCTTATATTGTGAATGTAAATGAATGGGGTGATTGAAGTAGTAATTGTCTCTATTTTACCTAAGTTCTTTCAACTAGTCTAATGTATGAAAGTTAAACACAACATATTTATCATTGTCAGCAATCAGTATATGAATGCAACACATGATGCCATCTGAGTTTTGTACGTAACAAACCACGAACCATCATTGAAGTTGCCTAAAATGAGATGTGGGAGAAAGATTGTATGGGGTGAAGTCTTTGATCAAAACTGAGTGACCCGGGAAGTATTAATTATAGGAGCGCTTTTACCTAACATTGCAGTGTCTGTGTTCTATTAACGAATTTGCTCATTACTAGTATAGACTTTTCTTGTTTCTTTTATTTTTTGCATTGTTGGTTTCTGTTTCTTCCTCAACTTTCTGCTCAGGTATTTGTTTATATGATTATAAACCAGTACCTACTTTTTTTGGTTTCTTTGCTTGAATTTTTGTTCTTATCCCCTTCCTGAATTGATGATAACAACATGGTGAATGGCCCCCTTCGTTTATTTTCCTCTTTTCCTGGTCATAATTATTTGTGCCGCTTAGATGTGGGAAAGGTGAAAAAACTAAGTGATTCATTAGAAAGATTATCCCATTTCTTATTCTTCCCCACATTCACCTTTCCTACAATGACTATGATAACATTATGGGTTTTGTTTGGATCTTGTAGACGAGGCCAGATGAAAATGTATCTGGCTCTAAAAGGAAGGCCGTAACACCACCTGAAGAGCTTCCTGCTGATATTATTGCAAATAAGAAATCTAAAGAGAAGTGGAGTTGTGCCCTTTGCCAAGTTAGTGCCACCAGTGAAAAGGCTCTAGAAGATCATGTGCTTGGAAAGAAACACAAGTCAAAAGAGGCTGCATTGAAAGCTCATAGGGGTGGGAAAAACTATAGCATCGGACTTTATTCCAGTAAAGCTACCAAGTCAAATCCTGTTGTTGGGTCCATTGATCCAGGGGAAGAGGAAGGGGTGAAACATAAAGCTCAATCTTTGTTATCTGAGAAGGCGGGGGAGGCATCGTCGCAGAAAGATGATTTGCCATTGTTCGAAAACTCGAAATCAGAACATTTGAAGAAAATTCAATCAGAAGTGATTCGAAAAGTTAAAAACAATGAGGATGATCCAAAGAAGAAGGGTTATAAGTTTTGGTGCGAGATATGTCAGGTAGGGACTTTATCTGGCAAAGTCATGAACTGCCATAAAAAGGGAAAGAAACATCTCAGCAGATTGAGAAGTTGTGTACGAAATGGTGGAACTGGCTCAGTCAACCAAAAGAAGAGTGCTACAATTTCTGATTGTGTGGAAGAAGCTTCTGAAAATGGAAAAAACGTAAATTCAGAAAAGTTCAACCAGGCGTTGGATCAAGCTAGTTCAGAGGATCATGTGCTGTTAGATGCAATCGATCACAGAGAACAAGAAGGAGAAACCTTGAATTCTGACGGTATTATTAACGCTTTGGATGAAAAGAGGTCCAAATGTCACCGATTCTTGGATGCAGTCGAGCAGGAAGATCACAAGCAAGTAGGCATAATCAAAGAAGAAACCGGAGATGTAAATATCGCCAAGCCAGAAGGTGGCTCAAAAAATGATGAAGATGAGCCCGGAGACCAAAAACAAAATATTTGTTCCATGAGTTCAATCGCAAAGCCTCAAGTCTAAGAATATGAATGTTCTAGTGTTTGAAACATTAATCTATAGTGACTTTCTTGTTGCTTTCTCATCTTATTCTCTCAAAATGGTTAATGGCTTTTTACATTTTGACGTGTTTGATGAAACCTCTAGACATCCTTGTGAGTTTAATGTACTCAAACTCGAGCAAGATTATTTGTAAATGTCCAGTTTTATTTTTATTTTTGAATTATGTTTTTCATTAGCTTGTTGGCGTTTATTGGATGCTATAGTTTATTCAACAGTTTGAGATTATATTTCTTAATTCAAATTTAGCATTAAGTATGCGATTGATACAAAAAAGAAGAGACAAATCCCAGAAATCACAGCTAAAAGTTTCTCCCCCTTCCAATAGATAGTGTTGGTGGAAGCAAGCGTCCACATTTTCAAGAATCAACTAGCGTAGACTCAAGAAAGTTGAATGGAAGAATGCAACCAACAAAATAACCAAATAATAGAGCTATTTGTATTTTAAAAACGTTAGTTATGATGAGAGTATTATTACTTTGTTTTATAAAAAAACTACATTGGCAAATGTTTAAATCAGACGTTTATTTTTTTCAACATTAAACGAGGCTTACATGCTATTTCTTCCCTGTCGTGAGTTCACCCAGAATTCAAGAAAGTGCATCATATGAAACGTTTAGTTCAACTTATCTTAAGGGCATTATAATTATTAAATTTGCACTAAAGTCAAACTCCCCATATCATTGGAATGTTGGGGAACAAGATTGAAATGTGTGAATCTGCTGCTATGAATAGGCCATCTTCCTCACCCAATTCCCAAGCCTTAGCCTCCTACTTACTTGCAAAAGTCCCTTCAGTGATGAATGTGGGTTGCTATCTTTATATTATTTTTCTTTAAAAAGCCTTTGCAATCTCCATAATTTTCCAGATTTTCAACACTCTCGCATGGGTCCGTCTAGTCATGGGTTGGGCAGCATCAATTCCTTTAGCTTTTCTTCAATCATCGGCCAAAAGCACACACAAGATTGAAACTTACGTTGGGCAGTGTCAAATTGCTTAAAAAAACTTCATGTCAAGCGTAAAGACACACTTGAGTTTTTTCTTAGCCTTTGAATCCACTTTGATTTTTTTTTTTCTTTCAACTTTTCCGACACTTGCTTATTTGACATCTATTTGTTCACGTATGACATTGTATACGACAACACCACACACATCGATGTTTCGTCAAAAAAACACTAGGGAATTTACTTATTAAACCCAAGTTAGAAGTGTATTTTTAAATTTGATCTTTATTGGATTTTATACAATATAGCATCTTATAATTTAAAGATCTTAAAATTACCCTTTTCTTATATTTTTCTCTATCATAATAATAATTATTACAACTTAGTGAAATACTATTTTTTTCCCCTAAATAACTGAAATAAATTTATTCCATTATCTCTTATTTATTTTTTTAAAGATAATAATTTGTCAGAAAACTAAAGATGGTGCTTTTATCACAATCCACCACTTTGATGTTAAAATAATGATTTCGGATATATTAATTTTTTATTTCTTTTATTTTTATGTAATAACATTAATAAATCAATAATTCATAAGAAAGAATTAATTAGACTATTATTATTAAGAAATAAATTAACATTAAGAATATTACTGATAAAAATAATATAATAATAGAAACATATCGATGATATTAATACTAATTTTATATTAAAAACTAAAATATTAATAAAACTAAATATAATAATAATAACAAAAGAAATTATCGAAACTAGGGTTGAACAAATTTCTAATAAAACAAAATAACCGACTAAACTTAATAATATTGGCAAAAACTTGTGTGAGACGGTCTCACGGGTCGTATTTTGTGAGACATATATTTATTTGGGATATCCATGAAAAAATATTATTTTTTATGCGAAGAGTATTACTTTTTATTGTGAATATCGGTAGGGTTGAACCGTCTCACAGATAAAGATTTGTGAGACAGTCTCACAAGAGACCTACTCAATCATATATAGTTTTTTTAAAAATATATATATATAAATTGGTTTATTTTTAAAATTTTGATTATTTTTTTTATATTAAATCGAATAAAATGATTTTTTTTAATAAAACTTTCCTACATGATTCTGGCCATCTGGTGAAAATTTCGTATATTTCAAATATGTCATTGATTTAATATGGATTTTTTAAACTTAGAACCATGTCTGTTGGGATACAAGTTGATACAAAACTGATTTTAAAATGATCAAATATCTTATTCTTTATGTAAGACATAATTTAATATTGTCATTATTATCATATGGGCCAACTTTGCTTTGAGGAATATTCGAACAACAACTGATTACTGCCAATTCTCCTCGATTATAACTCAATTTGGCTCTTGACCTAAAATTTTTATTAAATATTTTATCAACTACCGCTATATTCATATATATTGAATCATTTTGTGTATTTGATAATGTATTGGTCATATTGTGCTACACATTTGATTTTTTAGAATGTTATTAGTTTCTAGCTGATTGCTGATCGATTATTGACTAAATGAATGAATGGTTAAAATCTTAAACAATCATTGTACCGAGTTGTTAATCCACTGGACAACGCGGCTTCAGTGTGAAAAGTAAGTCCAATGAGCAATAGATTTAAAACTCAAATGTATAGCTCATCCGAATCAATCCAGAAATATAAGTTCATTTTATCTTGTAAATGATCGATTGTACAAATTCTATTTGAATACGTGAGGAAAAGTACTTCATCGAAAGTTGGTGTAAGCCACACCTTTAGACCAACGATATTCAATTAGAATTCAATCATTGTATTATATTTGACATGATATTTCATGCGATACGTTATCATTGCTACATGTCACGACTCATATCATATATATTAACGTTTAACATGTTATAAATATATAAGATCGGTTTATTCTCTCAACATTTGCTCAACGACTCAACATATATTTCATTCTTATTTATTATATAATTTCATATTCGGAAATTAAATAGTCATTGTCCAAGGAAACAAGGTGCTCTACCTTTCGTGGGTGATGGGAATGACATATAATTACTTTTGGATTGTATTTTAAGAAAAGTAAAGCAATGTAAACACTTTCTTTTTGTTAAAGTTAAATGATTATTTTAATGTAAGTTACTTTATATATTATTTATGATATTTTTGAAAAATACATAAAATCTTCATCCAAAGTCTCCTCGTCAACGGGGAGTGCTGAAGAATTATTGGCATGGATCCTTCATATCAAGGGGGTACGTACAGTCTACCAAGATCTGATCTTCGATATATTTACAGAATATAAATATATATGTACTGTGCATGGGTTTATACGTGTATTTCGTTCTTCTAGAGGATGGATGAGTTGTTTGATGAGATGAGAATTGGTTTTTTTAGTTTGATGTATTTTTTCACGTGTAAACGTGTACCTTTACACTGAAAAAAGTGTGCAAAGAGGAGGCGTATGTGTAATGATATTAGCTAGTAAATGTGTTTTTGTGGAAGATCTGGTTTCATTCTGGAATTTCATGTTAGTTTGTCTAGTAGTTAGCATATTTTGATGATACTGATACCTGTGCATTAGACTTGAAATACCGCTTCTGATGTGTTAGTTTCGACTTTATAATTTTATGTTTGATTTATGTTGTTTCACCTGGGTATATGGACCCAGAATTTAGGTGGAATCTGAACGGATACGGACGAAAAGAATATCCTCATCCTCGAGACATTCATGATGTGATTCAAGAGGAAATCGAAAAGGGAAGAATTAGGGAGGAAATAATCATGTCAGAGATTGTGAGAAGACGTGTTCTAGAAGCAGAGGTGAGGAGGGAGTTGACGATGGAGAGGGAAATCGCTCTGCGGCAAGGCATCGATTGGTTTCCATTTGGTTCATCACCAGTAATGGGGTTGGAATCACCGATGAGGCCTTCACTTTTGGTGACAAAAGCAGAAGGATGGTCTGCAGAGGAAAGACTCGGAATGGCACTTGAGGATAAGGAGAAGCTGAAAAGGAGTGAGAATGGAGGATCGGAGACTTTGCCATTTCAGAGGGGGACTGCTGACCTGAAGATTTCAGAGGTTAACCCTGCATCAGAGGGTCACAAAGGAAAAGAAAGAATTTTTTTGCTGGTTGGTATACATCTCTATCTTTTGTGTTAGTGTGTAGGAAATAAAAATTTTGTGATAACCCGAATAATGTGTTCCAGCTGTCAGTTGTAAGCGCCGCCGCCTAAGGGTCATAAGTCATTGGAGGAGTTTCACATGTTGGTAATTAAATGCCCATCAAAGCTTTTTCCGTGTTAAGAGATGGATTCTTTAATCAAGCAGAAGCAAAAAATTGGATAAGATTTGACAGCAATCTTAGAATCGATCTCCTTTAGTACCTACATTATCTACCACATTTTCTTCTATTACATGTAACAAAGATCGTAAAAGTGATCAATGGTGTTTTAAGGCACAACAGAGTCGAATCAAAATTAGAGTTTAGCATCGCTGAGGAGTTGGAACATGAAAGTAGTTTTGCGTACATCTATATCTACGGAAGAAGGTTACAAACTTAGACATCGCGGGGTTACCCTCTTTTCTGTTTGGTGCCTGCTAGTAGAACACAGTGATTTATTTGATAGATTGTCCCATTTCCTATTCTTTTCTCCCCTATGTTTCCCACCTTCCCGTATTGATTTTGTTTCAATCTTGTAGACCAAGACAGATGAAAATGCATCTGGATCGAAGACGAAGGATGTACCAGCCCCTGAAGTGGTTAATATTGGGCTTCTTGCTGATGATATTATCGCAAATAAGATATCTAAGGAGGAGTGGAGCTGTGCCCTTTGCCAAGTTATTGCCACAAGCGAAAAGGATCTAAATGAGCATGTGCTTGGAAAGAAACATAAGTCGAAAGTGGCTGCATTGAGAGCTCAGGGGACTAGAAAAAACTATAGAATTGGACTTTTTCCCAAGGAAGCTACCAAGCCAATTCACGTGAAAGAGAAGGGGGTGAAACTTAAAGCTCGATCTTTGTTTTCTCGGAAGGCGGGGAAGACAACAACAAAGAAAGATGATTTGCCATCGTCGGAAAACCCAAAATCAAAACTTTTGAAGAAAACTAAAGCAGAAGTAATTCGAAAAGTACAGAAGAATGAGGATGATCTGAGGAAGAAGGTAGAAACTAACGAGAAAGTCATGAACGCTCATAAATTGGGGAATATTGAGCTTCCTGCTGATGTTAGTAAAAATAAGAAGTGGAGCTGTGCCCTTTGCCAAGTTATTGCCACCAGCGAAAATGATCTAAATGAACATGTGCTTGGAAAGAAACATAAGTCGAAAGTGGCTGAATTGAAAGCTCTGACTGGAAAAAACCATAGCATTCCCAAGAAAGCTGCCAAGTCAATTCACGTGGGAGGGGAGGGGGTGAAACTTAAAGCTCAATCTTTGTTATCTGAGAAGGTGGAGGAGGCAACATCAAAGAAAGATGATTTGCCATTGCCGGGAAACCCCAAATCAGAACATTTGAAGAAAACACAATCAGAAGTGATTCGAAAAGTGCAGAAGAACGAGGATGATCCTAGGGAAAAGGTAGAAAAGAAAGAGAATGATCCGAGGAAGAAGGATTGTATGCATAGCGAAGTCGTGAACGCTGATAAATTGGAGAATATTGAGCTTCCTGCTGATGTTACTGCAAATAAGAAATCTGAGTGGAACTGTGCTCTTTGCCAAGTTTATGCCACCAGCGAAAAGGGTCTAAATGAACATGTGCTTGGAAAGAAACATAAGTCGAAAGAGGCTACATCAAGAAGTTCAGAGGACCAGAAAAAACTATAGCATGGGTCTTTTTCCTAAGAAAACTACCTAGCCAATTCACGTGGAACATTTATCGTGATTTTCATGCGCTTTCTATTATTATATTTTGATTCTCAACATGGCTAGTGGCACATTGAGATTGTATTTCTGAATTCAAATTTAACATTATAATAAGTATGTGGTACCGAAAAGAAAACAAATCCCAAAAATCACTGCTAAAAGTCTCCTCTTTTCTTGGCGGAAGTGTCCACATTCTCAGAAATCAACGAGCGTGGACTCGAGAAAAGTGGAATGAAAAGAATGCAATTGTTTAAAAAAACGTAGGTCATAACGAAAATATTGTTGCTTTGTTTTATGGAAAACTGAAATTGCAAGTGTTATTGTAAATTAGACATTTCATATGGGATCCTCAAAATGAGTAAATATTATAGTATTTATACTAAACTAATGTACTTTACAACTAAGAGCAGAAGAATAATTCTGAGTATACCAGCAGAACAGAAGAAGCAAATAAGATGTTTTGGATATTTTGGACCAGGCACACCTCGATTTGAACTGATGAGATTCGCCACACCTGCACCTGATTTCCTGGCCATCTCCCGGTGGGATGGTAGCATTTGACTGTGGTCGTTGATAGTGTTTAAACACAAATACATACCAGTGTCCAAACTTTTATCATTTCCCTAGAATCAAATATAGAAGCCACTAATTCAGAGCAACAACTCCAGCCAATATTTCTTGTTACAAACAATTGTTTCTAACATATATCTTGGTATGGTTACAATACTAGTACAAATCTAGGAATCCTCTATACGTTAGGAATTGCACTAGGCCGTAGGCTAAAAGGGATTTGATTACCTGTCACCTCACAAACTTTTTTCCGTTGCCTCCAAAAATCTAAACTCTCAATGCAACAGGATCCTTCCATGATATTTTCCGCTTCCCCGCGTGTGACGAACCCTCACCGGCATTTCGGCAGATGGATAACTTTAAATCGGTTTGTTGCTCTTCATTACCTCTAATCAAACTTTTCTTAGTTTCTTCAAACATTGCAGCATCGGTGCTGAATTGGAATTCCTCATCCTCAGTCTAAAAAATCAAAGAAATAATTAACATAACAATTTTCATGAATTTTGAATGTTCACGACTTGGATAAAACTAGTTACATACCGAGATCTCATTCAAGTCAAAGATTGGAGCTCGGCTACGCAGAGAAGCTTCTTTCCCACTAAAACTGCTATCTAGGTTCAAATCAAAAGTCGTACTCGAATTCCTCAGAGCTGCCCCATCTGTTCCATGAATTCTTGCCTTAAGGTTTAAATCAAGAAATGGGGTTGTGTTCTGAGATAAAACATCTTTCCCGCTATTTTTCCTTCTCTTGTGGTTCATACCAGAAACGGTAATCAATATAGGTTGAGCAGCTTCATTTCCAACATGTAATATTTCATTATCACGGCGATCAATCACTGTGGAAGCACTACGTAAAGCAGCTTCCTTGCGAAAATTATGTTTCTTCTTTGGCTTTTGTTCTGTAATTGGTGGTAATCTATGGACAGTAGCTTCTTTCACGATTTTGGTTCTCTTAAGCGGATTTGGTGATTGTACATGCTTCCTTTCTAGAGATGAATTCATAGCTTTTGTTTTCATAAGAAGCTCATATCTTCCCCGCAAAAACCTGTGGATTGTAAAGGAATCAAATTAGGGGAAAAACGACTCTAAAACAAGAAGCGACCAAACCAACTACAATGCAGGGATGGACCCAGAAATCGATTGAATGGGGAGCAACAGAATGATGGGGGGAATTCAAGGAGTCTGAAATAACAATTTTCCTCCTGAATCCATTCAGGACGGTATGATCAACTCCATAATTGATAGAATAAAATTTTCTCAAAAGGAAATTAGCAAGATATCAAATAATGAATAATCGAACACAATTATGAATTTTGGGGAAATTGTAAGCACACATGAACAGCTGTATCAAATGATTTATATTTAGTCACAACATGTGATCAATGGCACACCCAGAAGAGGGTGATCACACTCCTCAACCAAAAAAACGATAAAATTGTATGTATAACAATTGCAAGTTTCATCCCCTATAATTCAATTAATCACCCCCAATCCCCTTGTCATTACAGATTCTGGATCAGACTTCTTTTCTGCAACCAAATCACTGACACACAAGATGGTGCAAAAATTATACAATTTCTCATTGTGACACATGTTCAAAGCTAAAAGAACCAACATCTTGCAAGTAAATTAACAATTAACGCCATGTTCCCAGGGATTCAGAAGCAGTTTGGTTAGAGTGTGTAATTTACAGAATTAGGTGAGTGTTTCCATACCGAACTTCAGCAGCAAGTATCAGCTTTCTCTGTTTTGCTGCCTCCAATTTGCTTCCCATTACAATAGCTTCCTGTAACATGATACAATTACAACTCCTTCTCTTGTCTCTGATAATGAATTTACTACTACCAAAACAACAAAGGGATTTGAAAGTTTAGAGAAGGAATTTCAAACTTGGGACTTCAAACAATACTCATTGGGACTTCAAACCATACTCATATTTGGTATGCCCGAAAGGCGAAATCTATTACAATTGTTCATGCACGAGCTTAAATTTAAAAGATACTTGAGATCTCCCAAAATCGAAAGTGCTTGGACAATCAGAATGGATTTCAAACAAATATTTAGACTCCTCGATTTATATTTAAATTTCCCAAACACTAAGATCGCAAAAAAAAAAAAGACATATTTAAATTTGACTACACAGAGTACTAAAATCACAGATTAACGAATATACACCACCAAATTTACAATTCTCCATTAATTGAATAAGTTTCATGTGTTATGGACGTGTGAGGACTTCGTAACCCCTTGACCATCGAATAAGAAAAATATTTTTTCCAAGACATGCGCACACAAACCAAACATCCAAAGTCCCCTCCCCTCGTATTTGAGAGATATACTCCACATAGATGAATCGGCTAAATACAAATAACAAGGATTTGGATCGGCCTACGTAGGGGGAAGTAATCATTTGAGGCCGTAAACCACCTTCTCCATTCAGTGATTCCAAATCAGCTTTCAATAAATTAATCCATTGATTTTATTAGGAGAACACGACTTCCAAATTTTAATCAACTATCAAAAATTCCTCAAAATGAAAAAAAAAACAATAATGATAATTTTTATCTTTATTCGTATATGCATCAATAAAAATGATAATATGCAACGAAAGTAAAGGAAAAGAACACATAGATTTACACGTTCCAAATGCAACTTAAAAAGCTTGTTTGGATGGCTTTTATTTGGATGGAAGGATATGGTGAATTTTGCGTTTCAAATTCTTATCAAAATTCACTCTTATTTTTTAATGATTTTCAAATCCTTCAAATTCAATTTTTTAAACCAAAACTAAATTTACACAATTTACATGATTCAAACTCAACATAAAAGGAATTTGAAATACATGACTCAATTCCGAATCGGATTTGGTGAATTTCAATCGGTCCGCTCAACATCTTAAACTTTTATTTCCAATCATTTTCCAAATTGGAGTAATCTGAAATCCAAATCATAAACCCACTTATCAAAAGCAAATCTTTGAAACCAAATGCAATCCAAAGTTAAACGTTTAAAGAAAATGTTTTGATATATATCTGGAGAAAATTAGCACCACTATCCATCCTAAGTTTAACAAAACAAGAAAGCATTTATAATTTATATGAAGTCGAGTACCACGAGGGTATAAGCAATGAAAACATCACTTAGAAAACAGACATTCACTTCACCTTTCCATTTTATACATGAGCTTATTAATTATTGCCAAAGGAGAATAAACAAAGAACTTGAATCAAAAAAGAAGGGGGTTGACACCAAATTTCGTGGATCAAATGGTTTATTAATCATTGAGAATTGTAATCATCCCAAGAACAGGTATCAAGAAATCCGAGCCGGGTCTCAAATTAGGAATATCGAATACATCCGGTGAAGTATTCAAAATCCAAAATACCAACAAGAAACGAACTAACTTCTGGATATCAACGTAATATCAAGAAACGAATAAATTGTGCCAAATAACAGATAAACAATCTTAATTTTGAAGAAAAACAACAGATAAAGCAAAAACATATCCCCGGCTGTCTAAAAATGTAAGTAAGAATCAGAAAAGAGCAATTCGGTGAAAGAAAACAGATCGATCACACCATAAGAAAAATCTTTAACACCACAAAGCAGAACAAACCGAAGCCCTCAAATCCAAGCAAACCATACATACGAGGCCAAACCCACGACGAAACCATATAAAATAAAGCAACAGATCCTCAAAATAAACAAAAGAAAATCAACACCCACAAAGGGAGAACCATACCCGTCGCAGCTCCTGATAGTCCAGCATAAGAGCCTGATGCCTGAACCTGGACTTAGCATCCTCACACGCTCGGACGCCATAAAAAGGCGTTTGACCCAGAACCACCTCTTTACTCTTCCTAGACATCAGATCCCAGATCAAAGCAAGGCCCTTCGCCAAAAAAATGTGATCTTGAAAACAATCAGTTGATAGATTAAAAAGACAATTTAAGGGTCAGCTGCATAACAAATAGATAGAGATGAAAACAAGAAAATGAATAGATGGCGATAGGTATGAATAGCAAGAAAAGAAAGGGTTGGCAAGCAATAAAGCAAGGTGGTTTGTATGTAAGCAAATAAAGAAAAGATCAGAGTAATATAGATGTGTAAAGGACAGGAAGAGAGAAAAAATTGAGGGGAAGGTGGGAAGGCTCTTTCTTTGCTTTGCCTTTCCCCTGTTTTCTCTGTGAAAAACTCTGACCAATGCAAAGCCCGAAAAAGCCCACACATATCGGGCAAAAAATAAAAAAAAAAACATAATTGCATGGGAAGACAGTGAAGTCGATGATGAAGATGGGATTTTTTGGGAGATGGCAGAAGGGCAATTGTGGGAAGAAAAATCCGCCTTTTTGGTGCTGCGTATGAAGTGGGATTACGTTAATTTTGAGGAATTCCCGAAGACTTTGTTCCCCCATAATTTCTTGCTTGCACATACATAAATAATGGTCCAACTGGGCCATTAGAGAGAAGGTTTGGTTTGGTGGTGTGTGGAGTCTTCTTTTTCTTTATTTCCTGCTGCGTATACACAAAACGTGTACGTATAGGAGGAGTCTTTGATGTTAATGTAGAGAGAGAAAGGGCTTGGGATGAGATAGCTGCTGGAAGATGCTGCAAAAGCGACAAGTTAAAAGGGGAACTGGAGAAGAGACTGGAGAGAGAGATTAAATGTCTCTGTGTGTTTTTATTTACGTTTTTGTTTTTGATGCCTTGTTTCTTAGGAGTAGCTTGTTTTGGGATGAAATTACAGTTTTGACCTTGTGTCCTAAATCTCATATTTCAGTTAAAAATCAAACAAACTTCTTCTTATACCTTATGGTATAAAAATTCAAGAAAATTTATAGAACTTTTGTCTACGACAATCAAAACAGATTTTGTGACGGACTTACCCGCACAACTCGTCATTATGTGGGCTGATTCGGATCGACCGTCTTTTTAATGGATTAAAAAATTATCGAGTCAATCTATCTATTTTAAGTAGTGGACTTACTTGACGGACTAATCAATTTTGTGTGTAATTTGACATATTAGAAAGGGCCGACATACAGCTTGTGGCAACCCATATTAGGTAGGGCTTGTCATTTGACGGGTTAGAAAATCAATATCAAAATTGTCACAAGTTATTTTCAAAAATACATCTCTTAAATTGCACTATAATCTTCACTTATTTCTATCAACTATTATTAAATTAATCATAAAATCAACATTTAATAAAATAAAAAAGCTTATTTATTATTATTATAACTTTACACACGTTTGACGTTTACATGTGTATAATTNAGGAAAAGCTTGTCATTTAGTTAGCATAGGAAGCTACAACCCCTATTATTATTATTTTTTATTTTGGTTGTTTTTTCCGAGGTATTTACTTGGTGTCCCATGCTGGAGGGTAATATTGTAATTAAACATGCCAATACCCAAATCCGCTACTTTTCCTACCGAAGGGAGGAAGAAGCCATTCATAGCACACGTGGAATTTCATCCCTTTTTTATTTTTGTAAAATCAAAATCGGTTTAAAAAAATCGGGTTTCGGTTTTTTTTTTTTAGAATATGAAGGTATGAATATATTGAACATTCCTAAAAAATATATATATATATTTTTTTTTTGAGCAAGTAAAATTCAATTTGGTATATGATTAAATCTCAAATTTGTTAATTGATATATGAAATATTTATAAATTATCATATTTGTATATGATCAAATTTAAAAGTCAGTTTTATCGTCAACTTAAATTGTATTTTAAGTCTAATTAACATTAATAAATTTAATTAAATTCAGGTTTTATTTTCAATATTATTTAATTAATTTTATTAAATTAAGCTATGGGTAAAATTGATTTTAAAATTTGATAATGCACGACAATGATAATTTATAAATATTTTATGTATCAATTAAGTCATTTAAAAAAATCCATGTATGAATTTGACATTTAATCAATAGTTCATATACCAAATTGAATTTTAATCATTTTTTCAAAAGAAATTATAAATTTTGATTTATAAAATAAATCCAGCGAAGTAGGATTTCTATTGATTAGGGCAATAAATATAGAGGACGAAAGGTGTCGAATTGTTGAATGTCGGATCTTCCTATGTCGTAAATATGTCAGATTCATCGATGTCTCAAGTGTAAATTTTGAACAATTAAATTTTAAATAGAGAAAAATTACAATAAACAAGGGAAATGACTATTAATCGTCAAGACAAAAATTTATGTGAAACGGTCTCACAGGTCGTATTTTGTGAGACAGATATCTTATTTAGATCATCCATGAAAAAATATTACTTTTTATGCTAAGAGTATTACTTTTTATTGTGAATATCGGTAGGGTTGACTCGACTCACAGATAAAGATTCGTAAAACCGTCTCACAAGAGACTTATTCTAATCTCAATTAATACAGTGTTTACTTGTAAAAATAAAATTTTTTCATAAACTTCACGGCCCGTTAATAATTGAATTTGGACATGATTTTTAGTCATTAATGACAATAAATATGAAATAATATACGGTCTATGTTCCTTCTCTTGTCTTTTATCATAGTTAAAAAGGCAAAATTTGTACAAGGAAATAACTAATAAGCATTATTAACTGAAATCAACCATAAGTCAAAGGCTTAAAGTTGACCAAATCAATGACATTATAAAATTAAATTGATCGGTTTTTATTTTTTACAAAAAATTTACATTAACCAAATCGATATAAAATTTGTTATTTTAGTCGATTAAACATTCGAAAAAGTATTGCATATTTGAGAAGAGTATGTCTCTTGTGAGACAGTCTCACGAATCTTTATCTGTGAGACGGGTCAATCCTACCGATATTCACAATAAAAAATAATACTCTTAACGTAAAAAGTAATATTTTTTCATGGATGACTCAAATAAGAGATCCGTCTCACAAAATACGACCTGTGAGACCGTCTCACACAAGTTTTTGTCATTCGAGAAATCAAATATACACTTAAGTTAACCCTATACCATTTCAATCACTTGATATTAAGATATAATTAAAGATAAAAGTTCAATAAAAATAATAATTCAAAGTTAGTTGTATCCAAATTAGTTGTTTAGCAGGTTAATACCAAACCGATTAAACCGATATTTTACAAGATCATAACCAAAAAACCCGATTTAGGATTTTTTCCATTTATATCAGTAACACGAATTATAAAAGTAAATTACTAAAGTACAATGCAGCAATCAAGCATATTATAATTCATAAATTTAAATACAATTGGAATTGAATGATTATCCTAATCTAATAACAGCCCCTCAACCTATTGTTTTGTTTTCTTTTCTTTTCTTTGCTTTTCTTTTTTAATTATTTCTTATATATGAGAAGCATAGTCTATATTTTGTGACAGCAACAACTTTAAGATTTGGGCAAGTTCTTGCCAGACAAGAATGTCTGGAAAAGAATAAAAGCTCTCCTAGGTTGAAACATAGGAACCTCATGCCCTGCTCCTCTAACTGTGGCAAATGTTAGACCATCATACACTTCAGTCCATCCCCCAACCTGTAAAACCATTTGCAGTTATTGCATTGCATGATACCCAAAATATGTTGAAAATGACTCTATAGTTGATGATATCTCTAGTATCGAACGTCAACGCCTCATGCACGGGGCCTGGCCGGGCAAGCATGATAGACCATGCTAGTAACTGTTCCGCGTGTTTAAATGCTTTACACCCAATTCGAAGTGAAACACGGTATTGCACATAGTTCATTGTATGGTAGGTTCTTTGTAAATGAAGTGTCCTTCGGGACGATGCATATTTTACAGATCAATGTTGATTCGATGCATGTGGTTAATTCTGGCCCGTCGTTGATAGCAGATGAGTATTATACACCTGCTAGCATTGAACAAGCTGGGAAAGATCATAGGAGTGGCTGCTGATGGTCAAAAAGCAAGAAAGCAGCGGTTTAGGGGACATAGAACTTAGGTAGTATCAGAATGGAGGGTTGGAACATGTGTATTGGGGTAATGACACTGCTTATTTAAGGGTGATTGCAAAATCCATGTTGGTTTGTGGCAGATGTAAAAGAGTTTACAAGATTGAGCGGATATATTTTTAACAATAAGTAAACCATGTTCGCAAGTCGAGAACCGATATAAGATAGCAGAGGAACGTCAGGGATAGAGGATCAAAGTTATGATGTAGTTCCTGCTATATAATCGAAGAAACAAATACAAATCTTACCTGATTTCCAGAATACCAAGGATACCACGGAGTTTTGATCTTGAGATTAAGATGGCTCAAGGAAAACCGAGTCGCTGTCACGGGCACCACCGAATCCGTGTCTCCACTGCATTAAACACGCGAAGTTTCGATATTTAGGATTTTTGATATTTGTGAAAAATGGAAAATGGCAAAACTGGTGCCAGGTTCATATTAACCGAAAGTCCAAAACACAGATTTTTGGCATATATTGATTGATACCTACCTAAACACCCATATTCTAAGCCCGGCAGCGATTAGTTTTCTGTAGATTGGCAACATCGAAAAATCCGTGTCCTTCCAGTTCCGTAAAAGCACGTCGCTGTCACATAAATGAGTAAAAAACTCCATCAAATATTTTATAATTCAATTTGTTAATTCAATTTGTTGCCTCTTGAACTTAATAAGATAGATAAATTGAGCTTGTAGAAAACCTGCAAGCAGTCCATTTGTATTTAATCCCCGTGGTGTTTGCATGTAGGGCCTTCTGCACATCTGGCCGGTTATAGTACTTCTCAGCATAGTTCTCGGAACAGGGGTCGTACCCAGAAAATCTTGGGCGTAAAAGAGTGTTCTTGAGCCTTGGAGTATTCCTAATATTTGTCTTTGTCGAATTGCACGTTGGCGCATAAATGTTATACTGATCTATGTCACCAAATTCGTGGTTCATGGCATAATTCAAAGCTTTATCACATTTGTGTGATGTTTTCACTAACTTAAAATCACATTCTTTCATGATTAATTTATAAGTTTTATCTGATATCATGGAGTGGCTCCACCAATATGTTACGGTTCCGACGTTATCGTAGTAGTTGTCCGTAACAGCGTTCCCAACCTGCATACATGATTCATACACATCTGATTCTGTACCAGTTCATAGTTTTGCAACTAGGGAGGGATCAAGTACATAGAAGAAAAAAAACAAATGTATTCAGATGGTAAAAGGAAACTTACAATGAACCCTTTCAAATTGATGATTGGATGGGAAGATTTCTTGTTATAATCGTATATTTTCTGTGCTAATTGTGGGACATAGTGCCCTATGGAAAGCGAGAAATTATGTTAGCATTACGATTACGAGAGACGACTAAAGTAAGAACCAACGTCGTGGCGATCAATTTACCTGCATAACTCTCCCCAGAGATGTAGAAATCTCGGTATTTGTATTGTGGAAATCTAGACATCCATTTAATGAGGAAAACTAGAGCATCCTCAGCTGTGATGAAAAATAGGAAACCTTGATTAGTTGCGTTCTAGCAAGATTCTAGCTGTGTCATTTTCTTACAACATCAATGTTCTGGTTTATCTGTATAAAGTAAGTAACGAGTGTATATATACCTGTCCTTTTGTCCCCAGAATCTTTTAGATTAGAGCTTGTGTTCGTATAAGAGAAGCCAACACCAGCCGGTGACTCAAGAAACATAATATTTGCCACTGCCACCGCAAAAAATTCACAAAAAAGCATGCACTTAAATATATATTTGAGACGACTTTCTGATCATATTATAAGTTTGATCAGTTTACAAAACAAGTGATCATCCATCTTCAATTAAAAGTGGCAAAATTTAATGTCAGTTTATGCTCGCTTGTACCTCTGTTCCAAGCGTATTCGTTCAAATAGAGAGATGAACCAGTCTTGTTAATTCGAAACGGCCCTAACTCCTCAGATGCTCCATATGCAATAGATGAACATCCAGGTCCTGAACAATCCAATTTGATAGTTAACAATGTGATATTTTTGAACACGTCCCATTTATGGAAGTTTCAGCAAGGTATAAACTTCTGTTTGATAAACATGGCCTGCAGTTTGATATTCCGTGACAAGCGTGATAGAGGAGATTCACGACGCCACAACTTTCTTGGACCAACTAGCGAGCGTTACAAACAACTACAGTTGGTGACAAGAATAATTTGTGTACTGATTATGTTGATTTGTGTAGTTCAGACATTCTTGCCGATGATCGAATTATCAAAGTGGTCCAAAGAATGCAAGTTGGTTAATTATGCGTATCAATAAATGTACATGTTAATGGAATACATACAACTACAAGTATGAAAGGTGTGAATGGAGTTAAGGATCATGCATGTTCACTCAATGTCAAAAAAAGGACGATAATAATGGATCATGCAAGTTAAACCACAGAAACGCAAATCATAAATAAGATAAACATAAAATAGAAGCTAAATATAGATCAATGATAATATTAATTTATTTAAAATTTTAATATTTATTTAGATATCAGTGCTGCTGCTCTTGAATAAGCATGAACATAAAATAGAAGCTAAGGAGTCATTGACAGAAGGGTGTACGTGAAGAATGGTTGCAGGGTAGGAAGGAATTCCAACGAACAATTACAGTTAGTAATAACATCGTTTGGTTTATATAATGAAATAATGAATGATACTATAATTTATATCATTCACGCATGAAAGAATTATGTAGTCATGAAATATTGTGAATGGTCAGTTGATCTCGCCGTTAAAGAAAAACGACCAGATTAATCTGGCAGTGGTAAATGTTTTGAAAAAATTTTAAAACAAAATCATTATTTAAATTATAAAAAATACAATATCATTTCACAACTCTAAAAATATATAATGAAATTATCAACGCTGATTGTGACTAAGTTAACAACATTGAACATGCTTTAAGGTGTTGCAGCCACTCTCGACATTGTGTATATTTTTATATTGGATTAACTTTAAATATTATATTTCAGGATTTACTGAAAACTATGATGCAATGATCGTGCTGATTTCAAAGATATGTTGGTCTGGGAGGAGTGTTGGTTAAAGCCATAAATTTTTTTTTTACACTGTCAGGCCGCGTGACTAGGAATCATGATGTTTAAAAGTTGGCAACTTATCCAACTTTGTGGAATTCTAGGTTCTAGCTCTCTCTGTCTATCAACTCAACCACTTTCGAATAAAATAAAATTAGAGAAATATATAGTTTAAAAGCTATGACACACAGGAAATTGTGTATAATAGTGGAAATAAAAATTAAATATTGATAAAATATTATATTTGTGAATATGGAAAGGGCAGGATTCTCGATAATTATTGAACATTACGGTAACAAATCAGTCAAATCATTGATTGGGTAACAGTTGTAATGAGACAACTGGAATGAATCTTTTATATCCAAATATCGGAGATTGGATTGTTATAAACAGACCAGTTTGTGTTAGAATTTCATGNATATTGAGATAGTGTTTCCTTGATTAATTTTAACTAAGAACATTAAATTTTTAAGATCTTATGGTATTTATTTCGACATTCAACTTATTTTAATGCTACACAAATTCACAAAACCAACCTCGTGGAGCACTAAATGTGCCTCATATGATGCAACACCACTCGATGTTATGATTCCAGTGACATGACAAAGTGTGAAAATGTTTAAGTAATTATTAGAATCTAAGCTAAATGTAACAGAGAACTCATCTGATACTAAGAAATTTACACAAAGAACTATTTTATCTTATTTAAGTTGGGAAAGTAGGAATATATAAAGTTAGTATACTCTTTACACTATTGAACAATATTAGATTACGTGAATCCATCAAATTATTGAAAATTGACATTATGTATTGATGATCCAAAAACTTGAGGGCATCTCCAACCCTGCACCAAAATGGCAGGGTTTCTTTCTCCATCGGAGCTGCGCTATTTTGCAAAATAGCCCAGCTCCGTTTCCTCTACACCAAATTGTTAGGCAAGTGGATGGACCCACGCAAATAAAATATTCAGAATATTTAATCCCACGTCGGAAGGTTTACAAAAACTGCAGGAAGAACTTAGTTATAAATAGAACTCGATTCCTTCAGTTATTGTATCCCAAAATCAAAAGTTTTTTAGCTTTGATAAAAAGAGATAGCATAGAAAAAAAGAGTGTATTTTTTTCTTGAGTGCGGGAATTCTCTTGTGTGAGTTAGAGAAATTATTTTCTCGATATACTCGGGTTGGGAGTGTGAGAAATATTGAGTGTATTGGTGTATACACTTGTTGTAATATTTATTTCAATTATAAAAGTTGCAGTGCTCCGTGGACGTAGCCTATATTGGGTGAACCACGTAAATATTTGTGTTCTTGTTGGTTATTTTATTCCGCAAGTTTTTGGGTATTATATTATCATCGTGGTTGGCATCGCTTCGGGGGTGTAATTCCCCAACAACTGGTATCAGAGCCTTGTTGTGAAAATTCTTAAGAATTCTGAGTATGCTCTGTGGTTGCAGCTTTGTCTGATCTTCCACATCAGAAAAGATTTTTTAGATTTTTTGCTAAGGCTAGAGAAGTGATGGCCGGAGATGATGGATCGGGACCGGGAATCAACAAGTTCGACGGAACAGATTTTTCGTTCTGGCGGTTACAGATAAGAGATTATCTGTACAGTAAGAAGCTGCATCAACCTCTATCAGGAAAGAAACCGGAAAAGATGGAGGATGATGATTGGGAGCTCCTTGACCGACAGGTTTTAGGTGTCATACGATTGACCCTAACAAAGAACGTGGCGCATAACGTGGCGGAGGCCAAAACCACGGAGGTGATGATGACCATTCTGTCAGACATGTACGAGAAGCCATCAGCAAACAACAAAGTACATCTCATGAAGAAGTTATTCAACTTGAAAATGGGAGATGGTGCTTCGGTGGCAAAACACATAAATGAATTCAACACGATTGTCTCCCNTCAAACACTTTCAAGAAAGAAATGTTTACTTCTTTGCCGCTCCAAACCTCTTCGGGTATTTTGTAGTCCAATGGTACCGAAGGTCCTCTGTTGATCAGATATGCTGCAGTGTTAACAGCATCAGCCCATAATGATTTTGGCAATCCAGAATGCAATCTTATGCTCCTTGCGCGTTCATTCAAGGTCCTGTTCATCCTTTCAGCTACACCATTCTGTTGAGGTGTACCAGGAATGGTTTTCTCCATCTTGATCCCGTTCTGTGCACAATATTTCTTGAACTCATCATCTTCATATTCTCCACCATTGTCAGACCGTAAGCACTTCACCTTCAATTTGGTCTCATTTTCCACCATGGCTTTCCACCTTTTAAAGGTCTTGTTAACATCAGATTTATTTTTCAGAAAATAAACCCAAACTTTTCTACTCGAATCGTCAATGAATGTGACATAGTATCTCGAGCCTCCAAGGGATGTCACAGGAGATGGTCCCCATACATCAGTATGAACCAGCTC
>NC_133306.1:20900327-20904076 GCF_012295235.1 Primulina huaijiensis
TCAGACATGTACAAAAATTGACACGCAATCTGATCTCGGTGGGACAGCTCGATGATGAAGGCCACAATGTGACCTTCGGTGATGGTTCCTGGAAAGTAAACAAATGAGCCATGATTGTTGCTCGAGCAAAGAAAACTGGAACATTGTATATGACTTCCAGTTGCAGAGACACATTAGCAGCTGTGGATGCTGGAGCCAATTCAAGTCTATGGCATTATAGACTTGGACACATGAGTGAGAAGGGAATGAAGATGTTGGTGTCAAAAGGAAAGCTACCAGAATTAAAGACTGTTGAACACCAACTATGTGAAAGCTGTATCTTTGGAAAGCAGAAGAAGGTGAGCTTTTCAAAAGGCGGTAGAGAACCGAAAGCAGCAAAGTTGGAGCTGGTTCATACTGATGTATGGGGACCATCTCCTGTGACATCCCTTGGAGGCTCGAGATACTATGTCACATTCATTGACGATTCGAGTAGAAAAGTTTGGGTTTATTTTCTGAAAAATAAATCTGATGTTTACGAGACCTTTAAAAGGTGGAAAGCCATGGTGGAAAATGAGACCAACTTGAAGGTGAAGTGCTTACGGTCTGACAATGGTGGAGAATATGAAGATGATGAGTTCAAGAAATATTGTGCACAGAACGGGATCAAGATGGAGAAAACCATTCCTGGTACACCTCAACAGAATGGTGTAGCTGAAAGGATGAACAGGACCTTGAATGAACGCGCAAGGAGCATGAGATTGCATTCTGGATTGCCAAAATCATTCTGGGCTGATGCTGTTAACACTGCAGCATATCTGATCAACAGAGGACCTTCGGTACCACTGGACTACAAAATACCCGAAGAGGTTTGGAGCGGCAAAGAAGTAAACCTTTCTTTCTTGAAAGTGTTTGGATGTCTATCCTATGTTCATATTGATTCAGCAAGCAGAACAAAACTTGATCCGAAATCAAAGAAGTGCTTCTTTATTGGTTATGGAGATAATGAGTTTGGTTATCGTTTCTGGGATGACCAAAATCGGAAGATCATTCGGAGCAGGGATGTAATCTTTAATGAGAAACTTCTGTACAAGGACAAGTCAGACATTGGAGCTGGAGATGAATGTCCTGAAGTCGAGAAGACTGATGAAGTGCCATTGACAAACATTCCTGTGAATGAATCGAAAACCAGTAACCAGGAAGATGAAGAAGAAACTGCACAAGATGATGACCCACAAACTCCGGTGATTGAACTCAGGAGATCTTTGAGAACCATTAGACCACCTGATAGATACTCCCCTGCACTTCACTATATTTTGCTGACAGACAAAGGTGAACCGGAGACTTATGAAGAGGCAATGCAAAATGATGATTCAACCAAGTGGGAGTTGGCCATGGAAGATGAGATGGATTCACTGTCATCCAATCAGACGTGGGAGTTGACAGAACTTCCGCAAGGCAAAAAGGCGTTACATAACAAGTGGGTGTACCGGTTAAAAGAAGAGCATGATGGTAGCAAGCGGTACAAGGCAAGACTTGTTGTAAAAGGCTTCCAACAACGGGAAGGAATTGATTACACCGAGATTTTCTCTCCGGTGGTTAAATTAACCACTATCAGGACTGTACTTGGACTAGTGGCGAAGGAAGACTTACATTTGGAGCAGTTGGATGTAAAGACTGCGTTTCTTCACGGTGACCTAGATGAAGAAATTTATATGAAGCAGCCACAGGGCTTTGAAGTACGGGGAAAAGAGAGAATGGTATGCAAACTTCAGAAGAGCTTGTACGGTCTCAAACAAGCTCCAAGACAGTGGTACAAGAAGTTTGATGGATTCATGAGTGAAAATGGATTCCTAAGGTGTCAAGCTGATCACTGCTGTTATGTGAAAAAGTTTGACGGTTCTTATATCATACTACTGCTATATGTAGATGATATGCTGATAGCTGGAGCTTGTCTGGAAGAAATTGATAAACTCAAGAAAGATTTATCAAAGGAATTTGCCATGAAGGATTTGGGTGCTGCAAAGCAAATCCTTGGAATGAGGATCTTCAGAGACCGGGTGAATGGATTCTTGAAGTTATCTCAAGAAGAGTACGTGAAAAAGGTGGTTAGCAGATTTAATATGGATGAAGCTAAATCTGTGAGTACTCCTTTGGCTAGTCATTTCAAACTAACCAAAGCACAATCACCATCGACGGAGCAGGAGCAGGCTTATATGAATAAGGTTCCTTATGCTTCTGCTGTCGGAAGCCTCATGTATGCAATGGTGTGCACAAGACCAGACATAGCACATGCAGTGGGAGTTGTGAGCAGGTTTATGAGTAATCCAGGAAAGCAACACTGGGAAGCAGTTAAGTGGATTCTCAGGTATTTGAAAGGTACTGCTAGTTGTTCTTTATGCTTCAGGAGATCAAAATTTGGCTTACAGGGTTTTGTCGATGCCGATATGGGTGGTGACCTGGATGGCAGGAAAAGTACTACTGGATATGTGTTCACATTAGGTGGTACAGTTGTAAGCTGGGTGTCTAAGCTGCAAAAGATTGTTGCGCTTTCGGCTACTGAGGCTGAATATGTTGCAGTTACAGAAGCTAGCAAGGAGATGATATGGTTGAAATCCTTTCTGAAGGAATTGGGTCAGAAGCTTGAAGATAGCACATTACACTGTGACAGTCAGAGTGCTATTCATTTAGCAAAAAACCCTGTTTACCATGCTAGGACAAAACATATACAGGTTAGGTACCATTTCATCAGATCAGTGCTGGAAGATGGAGTCTTGATGCTGGAGAAGATTCCTGGAAGTAAAAATCCAGCCGATATGCTCACGAAGACGGTAACCATGGACAAACTGAAGTTGTGTTCAACTTCAGTTGGACTGCAAGTATAAATGGAGATATATGAGCTGCTGCAGTGATGGAGTGAAGACATGATTGAAATCAAGTCTTCAAGTGGTAGAATTGTTAGGCAAGTGGAGGGACCCACGCAAATAAAATATTCAGAATATTACATCCCACATCGGAAGGTTTACAAAAACTGCAGGAAGAACTTAGTTATAAATAGAACTCGATTCCTTCAGTTATTGTATCCCAAAATCAAAAGCTTTTTAGTTTTGATAAAAAGAGAGTGCATAGAAAAAAAGAGTGTATTTTTTTCTTGAGTGCGGGAATTCTCTTGTGTGAGTTAGAGAAATTATTTTCTCGGTATACTCGGGTTGGGAGTGTGAGAAATATTGAGTGTATTAGTGTATACACTTGTTGTAATATTTATTTCAGTTATAAAAGTTGCAGTGCTCCGTGGACGTAGCCTATATTGGGTGAACCACGTAAATATTTGTGTTCTTGTTGGTTATTTTATTCCGCAAGTTTTTGGGTATTATATTATCATCGTGGTTGGCATCGTTTCGGGGGTGTAATTCCCCAACACAAATTTGACGCAGAGCTCTCTATTTTTTTTTAATTTTTTTTGTTTTTATTTATTATAAATATTTATATTAAAGATTATAAATATTACTTAAATAATAATATTATATTATTTTAATAATTAGATATTTAAATATAAAAATTAAAATAAATCAAATAGATGAGTTGAAGAATGTCCACATTCGGTTCAAAAAATAAAAATAAATTTAAATAAATATAAAAAAAAATATTTCGAGAATATTCTTTTTCAGTGTAAGATTTGAAGTAGATTAGTTGAAAATAAATATCGTATTTGGTGCAAAAATTGCACTACTTTAAAATAAAGTTGCTTTCAAATAGAATTTTGAGTTAGA
>NC_133306.1:20904430-20926565 GCF_012295235.1 Primulina huaijiensis
AAAAAAGAGTGTATTTTTTTCTTGAGTGCGGGAATTCTCTTGTGTGAGTTAGAGAAATTATTTTCTCGGTATACTCGGGTTGGGAGTGTGAGAAATATTGAGTGTATTAGTGTATACACTTGTTGTAATATTTATTTCAGTTATAAAAGTTGCAGTGCTCCGTGGACGTAGCCTATATTGGGTGAACCACGTAAATATTTGTGTTCTTGTTGGTTATTTTATTCCGCAAGTTTTTGGGTATTATATTATCATCGTGGTTGGCATCGTTTCGGGGGTGTAATTCCCCAACACAAATTTGACGCAGAGCTCTCTATTTTTTTTTAATTTTTTTTGTTTTTATTTATTATAAATATTTATATTAAAGATTATAAATATTACTTAAATAATAATATTATATTATTTTAATAATTAGATATTTAAATATAAAAATTAAAATAAATCAAATAGATGAGTTGAAGAATGTCCACATTCGGTTCAAAAAATAAAAATAAATTTAAATAAATATAAAAAAAAATATTTCGAGAATATTCTTTTTCAGTGTAAGATTTGAAGTAGATTAGTTGAAAATAAATATCGTATTTGGTGCAAAAATTGCACTACTTTAAAATAAAGTTGCTTTCAAATAGAATTTTGAGTTAGATATGACTTTACAGTGCGAGAAATACTTTACTGGTAACTTGTATAAATTTGAATATGCATAGGATATATTATGGAAAAGCAAGGTTAGAAAGTTGCTTGACTGTTTTTTCAGTTTGTTGATATTAAGCAAGTGAGAGGGGAAGAAAAAGTAATGGGGAGTTAGAAAGTCACTTGACTTGAAACATGGTTACATATATAAAAACAAAAGTATATTCCATTCTACCAAACTACTTAAACAAATAAATCCAGACATAAAGCCAAGATCAAATGGCAGCAGACCACCTTTTAGTGCACTTTGCTATCATTCAAAAGGGTTTTTTTTTTTTTTCTTTCTTAATGTTTAGAAAATTCAAGGGAAAAAAACTACACATTTCTTGGTGTATTTTCTGACCCTTAGACATATAAAAATCCCATTTCATTTGAAGGATGGGGAATGGCATAAAAGGGAGCTGTCACGCTTTCCTTGTTAAGTTGTTATGCATTGAAGAACGGAAAAATAAAAGAAAAACTCAACACCTTTCTACGCTCAGCAGGTGCAGGTGCAGGTGCAGGCCCAGGCGCATGTTAGGGAGGAAATGCAGGGGTTTGATAACGTGGACAGGGGGTAGATGGGTATCATGGGCGATAACAGGAAGTAGGTCACTTATGGAGGGTGACTTTTGGAGTTTGCTGACACAAGCAATGTAACAGCACAAAATTAAAGGGTGGGCCTATGGATTGGACTTCTTTTCCATTTTAACTTAATATTTGTCTTTTAAATTTGAAACGAAAAATTTTCAAATTTCGAAACATTTTCCTAATAACAAAAATTTGTTTGAGACGATTTCCTAGATTGTATTTTGTGAGACAGATCTCTTATTTAGTTCATCTAATGAAAAAGTATTACTTTTTATGCTAAGAGTATTAAGTGTTGACCCGTCTCACACATAAAGATTCGTGAGACCGTCTCACAAGAGACCTACTCCTCCTTAATTAATTTTTTTGTTAAAAAAATTTCGAACATGATTTTATTTATATGAATTGAGTTGACTCTCATTCAAAAAGATACATGTTCATTTCATTCAAAAAAATTTAGTTAGTAGCATGCGCGCCGATGAATACTGTACACATTCAATATTTTTACCATACATGCAAGTATATATATGACATCGGCATATTCAAATATTTTGATTTTTCTTGTTTTAGATTTCAATATAATATATTCTTTAGAAAAATTTTAGAAATCATTTGATATATTTTATTTTATTTTCAAAAATTAATCATTGATTCCTTCTCTGGCAGCTAAATTATTTGCATAATAATGCCAATTGTTATATATTATTATCTCTATTTTTACCAAATATAATATGTCACCAATGGAATGTTCTCGTGACCAATTTCAAATTACAAATATTTTTTATTTATTACATAATTATACATTTTTTTTTATCCATTTATAAAAGTTTAAATTTGAGACGGGTGACGGAAGTTTTTTAGGATGCGTGTGAGTGAGGACATAAGAACGCTTGAAAGACTCCTCTTGATAGTGAGGACAATCGTCGAATCTGGGGCGTTATATTTATTAATTTATAAAATTTTAAAATATTATGAAAATGTAAAATAGAAATGAAATAAACACTGACCTCCATTGAGCCAAAGAACAAGAGGCTTCCTGTCTGCGTGATCGGTAGCCTCCGTCAACCAATAGAATAGTGCACGTCCCTCCTCTTCATTCACCGTAACATACCCGGAGAACTGCGCGAACTTCACCGGAGGCTGCCCCGGCAGCGTCTTTATGCGGTCCAACTCCTGCTCCTCCGTGATCAGCGCCGCGCTGCTGATCATAACAAGTACCGGACAGATGGAAACGAAGAGCGACAGGAGTATTGATCTCCGCGAACCCATTAGAGTAGAGATAGTTAGAATCTTAGTTTGAAACAGAGATTGGAGCAGATTCACAAGGATTTGAACCACAATGTCGGGTAATTTGTAGTGAATTATCTGAATTGGCGCATTAAATCGGTGGTCAGAACTGTGGACCCTTTCGATTTCCCTTCTCCAAGCGCGAGTGCTTGAGAGTAGAGGATGGGAATTTAGGTGAGCTAGCTTATAAACATTGGCTCACTCGTTTGAATATATTATTCTTCGCTTAAAAAAATTATTCAATGATTTTTCTAAAAAAGATTTAGCATTTAAAAATATAATAGATTTTTCGATTTCGTATAAATGCGTTTGATTTTGTGTTTTGTATATTTATGTGATATAATAATTGAGATAATAATTTTAAAATTTAGTTTCGAGATATTTAATATAAAATAATTGTGGAATAATAGAGGATCAACTTTATTTTTATTGTCTTAATCTACAATTAAAAGCTTGTCTTATTTCTTCCAATTATGCGTGAAATTACAAGAACTCTAATAAATTATTGATCAATTAATTTTGATTCTCAAATATCCATTGGATGCTTCAAATCGTGAAATAATTGCCACGCATTAAAGAGTCTAGTTGTCAAAATATTTCTCAATATTGGTAAATAGTTTTTTAATACACGAAAACTCTTGTGATACGTTCTCACATAGGGATGGCAATGGGCCGGAGCCGGGGCCGGGGCGGGTTTGCCATTCTCATCTCCATCCCCGAATTCCATCCCAACCCCCATCCCCGCCCCCATCTCCGCTTTTTCGGGTTCGGAGAATCCCCAAACCCGAAACTTCGGGGATCAACTTCCCATCCCCGCCCCCATCACCGTTTCAAAAATATTAATATGGCAAGACGATGACGAATTTGGAGATTTTATCAAACCAAAACTTATTATTATCTATTATTATAAGAGATATTATTAATATTAATATAAATATAAATATTAATAATAATAATATTATTATTAATATTTTAAAAAATTATATTATTATTATATTATTAATACTAATAATACTATTATTTTATTATTGATATCATTTCGGGGCGGGTTCGGGGATGAGGATAGTAATCTCATACCCGCTCCGAACTACATCGGGGATTTAAAAAAATCCCCGAACCCGAACCCAAAACCGAAAAAATCGGGGATCCCCATCCCCGTTTCGGGTTTTCCCCGCGGGACCCCAAACCCGTGGGGAAAGTTGTCATCCCTAGTCTCACGGATCAATTTCGTAGGTCGAATCTCTTATTTGTGTCATCCATAAAAAATATTACTTTTTATGCTAAAAGGATTACTTTTTATTGTGAATATCAATAAGATTGACCCGTCTTACAGATAAAAATTCGTTGAAACTGTTTCACATTAGACTTAATCTTTTTTATTAATAAATTTTTACTCTTAGATGCATTATTGGGGTAGAAACCTAAAGATAACTTGAATTTTTTCGGTTGATAGTTTTTTTATTGCATATTTTTAACCTTTGAAATGAATGAGGCATCTACAAATTTTAGTCAATGATAATTGTAAACATATTTTGAGTAAGAAACACAAAACATTGTGTACTCAATATAAAATTCAATAGCCTTATAGAGTAGGTCTCTTGTGAGACGGTCTCACGAATTTTTATCTGTGAGACGGGTCAACCCTATCGATATTCACAATAAAAAGTAATACTCTTAGCATAAAAAGTAATATTTTTTCATGGATGACCCAAATAAGAGATCCGTCTCAAAAAATACGATCCGTGAGAGTGTATCACACAAGTTTTTGCCAAATTGAGTAAGTATCTTGTGAGACGGTCTCACGAATCTTTATCTGTGAGACGGGTCAACCCTATCTATATTCACAATAAAAAGTAATACTCTTAGCATAAAAAGTAATATTTTTTCATGTGTTACCCAAATAAGAGATCTGTCTCACAAAATACGATCCGTGAGAGTGTATCACACAAGTTTTTTCTAAATTTATTAAGTATCTTGTGAGACGGTCTCACGAATTTTTATCTGTGAGACGGGTCAACCCTATCTATATTCACAATAAAAAGTAATACTCTTAGCATAAAAAGTAATATTTTTTCATGGATGACCCAAATAAGAGATCCGTCTCAAAAAATACGATCCGTGAGACCGTCTCACACAAGTTTTTACCAAATTACAATGAACTTTGAAAAAAATTCAAGTAACAGATTTAAAACATTATTAATTGACTTATGAAGTCTAAATTGGAAAGATATTTTCCGAGATAATAGAGATACTGTTTCCATATTCGTCTACGTTTTATGTAGTTGTATATAAATGTATTTATATTCATTCAATTATTAAATATCGATCCGTACATAGAAAATACCATTTTCTTATAAGCATATAAAATAATAGATTTAATGCTATTAGCACAATTTTTCTTTTCTTTTTCGTTTTCGACATCTTTAATTTGAATGCTCATTGTCCTTTAAGTTATTGGGATTCAGCTATTTTTAGTTACAAATTTTAATTTCGAGAAATTTTTTAAAATTGTTTTTGTAATTATTAGATTTTTATGTATAAAAAAAATCAATTGAACAATATTCAGGTAAAAACCTAATTTATCAAAAGCAAACAATTTATTTCCAAATTCTATTGATCGATCACTTGATTTCACAAAAACTATATTGACCACATGGTTTTCAGTCAATTACATACATAGGAAAAAAAATTACAAAATAAATTTCATACAAATTATTCTAATTAATTGTATTAAAATAAAATAGATTAACTATAACAATTATATTATTTATTTCTCTAAAAATAAATTAATTAATTTATCTCACAAAAAATTTAAATAGATTTACTCTCAAATATTAAAATTAATTGAGTTGATGGTAATTTAGAGAAAAATACAAATTATAATATTATCTCAGTACTCATCAATGACTCGTGAGATATTATTTTTTGGTACAAAACGGTTGTCATACCACTGGCACTTTAATAACTTGAGATTGAGAAGTTGGATGCAAATAATAAATAAAGTATAATAGATTTAGGTGTTTGTCTACTGTACTTGGGGAGTTGCACAATTGTTTCACGGTTTTTTTTAAAATAATTTAAAAAATAAAATAGATGGTAGAGTTTCGTAAAATTAGAGCAAAACGTCACCATCAATGGATAATATTGCGATATATTTTGAAACGTCTGACAGTAATAGTAGCGGACGCTGCAAAATTGTTTCACACTCCAACCTACCGTTACATTTGATTTATACATTTTCTCTGAATTCAGTATCATTTTTGTTATAATTCCAAATAATTTTTAAACAATATATAATGTATTTTTATATGCATTAGTTTTATTTTTGTGATTAGATTATTTAATTCATCAAAATTGGATCATGCTACAATAATTGGTTTTGTTTTTAACTTTAAAAAATCTCTTGCGTGATTGTCGACACCGCGACCCTAAGTTAGAGATGTCCGGTTGTATTATATATTATCACCCTGTCAAACAAGAACTAGGAGTAAAGAAAAAGACTCTTTCGGGAGTTGTCGTAGTCGGTGGAGTAATTGAACGTTTGATAATTGGTAATATGTTCAATTCAGTGTAACAACATTTTTTCGGGCGAGCTTCTCGTATATGGTTTGCCCATTGCAATTTATCTGACTAGCTTAATTTACAGACTACATACTACATTATGTAGTCCGAGTTTTTACGTGGTGCACACGGAAGGGTATTGGTTAGGAGTTTCATCATTATTTAAAAAATGATGAAAACATCATATTAGATTATGATAAATATTTAATTTGATTATAATTAGAGGAAATAGAATAATTTATATGGTGATTTTACTGATTTTTCCTGTTTAATTTATAACAATTGAAAATCAAAAGCATACTGAATTTGACCGACGACTATTTAAATAGCTGATCTAATTAATTAATTAGTCACGAATTAACTATCATTGACCAATTTAATGTCTTGAAAAAAAAGGAAGAATATGAGGTTGCAGGATTAAAACGAGTGTGCATGCATAGTCAAAATATGTCTTTGTACAAATTTTCAGACACCTTTATTATACAATTTTACTAATATCTGTCACGACCAGTGACGGAGCCAGAAAATGGAAGTTATGAGCAAAAAATTTTTAAATTTTTTAGGAGAGGCAAAAACAAATAATAGGAAGGAATGTGAAAAAATATATAATTAATTTAGACTCATAATCAATAAAAAATTAAAAAATTAAAAGTTATGGCTCTAATTGTGGTCACCACAAGTTTATTATACAAGAGATTCTTCAATAATTAATTTTGATGCATGGAGTATGTATTGTCAAAATATATTTATTTTGATTAATATCAACATTAAATATATAATCATTATTTAAACAAGTTAATCTGTAATTGTGTAAACTCGAAGATATTTCAAAAAATATTGATAAATTTCATAAATCACAATTGAATAAGAACTACGAACACAATGGCCATGTGACCGAATCTCACATGTGATTAATACTGAAAGCAAAGTATCCCTAAAAATCTAAAAGTCGGTTCCATATGTCAATGAATATCACACAAAATCTTATAAGACCGACCGTCTCACGAAAAAACTTACTCCAATAATAATTGGACGAATATAGGAAAAAAAGTCGGATGATTTGGGTAATTTATTATATTTAAAATAATCCAACAGGATGTTTTAAAAATTTTCTCAAATAAAGATTTTTTCATCAAGGGAAAAATCACCACTACAACGGACACATCCAGCATAAAAATCACTAAAAAAAATGTGTAAATATTAATTATATGATCAATAATTTGGGTGTGTATGTGTGTTGGCCTATTGGGTATGAATCGAAATGCAAAGTAATATCGACGCCATCCTAATTCGATATGTTTATATTGAATTTGTGCAGTTTGAATCAATTTCTCTACAAATTATTATCTTGAAGGTGCAAAGTAAAGCTCAAATCTCTATTGAAATGGACGTGGTTTGTCAGCCCAAGGAGTAAATGTAAAAAGCCTCCACAGATGAGGCAAACGGATAGAATACTATTTCATTAACAGAAACGTACGTAGACCATATGTGGAGTTGTGGACACCTAGCTTTTTAGACCTGTTGATCGGTTCCAAACCCGCTCGCTACCCGTTTGACCCGGTTTATACTCACCCCAAAAGGGTCGCATTTTTTTGGCAAATAAATTGTATTTTAAGAAATGACATATTTCTGATTGGGACGTAATACCATGGGGTCATATATGTGCGTGTGTGTGTATAAACACACAAGATTTCGTAGAAATGGACACGAAGCCCGCGCGGGCGCACGCTTGCTGGCACTTGCGTTCCTCACATCCCTTGCCCTTATAATTTTACGATTAAACCTGCACATTTTTGTTGCTTCCGAGTACATCCCTAGCTCTTCTCAGTACATGCACAAAAGATCATCCATCATTAGTCAATACATATATTAATATATATCCACAAAAGACATCAAGATTATATCAATGTTTAGAGATTGGATAGGGGATCGAAGGTAATGCTAAAATTCTGAGTATAACTACTAACGAGGAATAAACACGAAGAGTACGTACAATAAGAACTCCAAGTAACTTCCTGTCCATGTTTGAATTTCAATGAAAGATTAATATATATTTTATGAAAAATTGATTTATATAGTAGAAATGCGACATGTAGCTGTAGTTGAAACTTAATAATGAGCTATCCACACATTAATGTTTGTGGAAAATTATATTTAACGCCCCTAGATTGAATTGTTTACGGTAAACTTTCGATAGATATCGTAATACTAGGTATTTTCTGGTAGATAAAATTTAAATCATTGGCTATTTTGATTCAATTGTTGATGTAACACTAATTTCTTTCATGTGGAGGATTGTTGGATAAATTCAAAGTAGAGAATGGAAATTATGCTAAAAAGTATATGAAACTCGAGACGATTGTTTCATGTGCTAGGGGAGGCGGTAAGGCACCTGGAAGGTGTGCCTCAGCACCCCATATGCGGCCTGGATTGTTCCAGGCTGTAGGGAAGGTGCTTAGGCACCTCTCAGAGGTGCCTTAGCCCCTCCTCTGTGCCTTGGATTTTTCCAGGGCCGTGGGGAAGGCACTCGGCGACTCTGTTTATCAAGAGTTGTGAGTTTACATGGATCTTTGTCACCAAAAATTGTTTCTTGGTCATATTTTCTTGATTTGTGACTTAAGTATCAATCCGTTTAAATGAATTAATATAATGAGAGATAACATAACATCAATTTTGAGATGATCAAACATATGAAGAGCATTTTTGCATTCATTTTGATTTTATTTTTTATTCTCAAAAGAGAGTTTGCTTCATTTTCTGGTTATGGAACTTGTGATTTGTAGTGCTACTATCACAAGTCGCAAGTCGTTGTGTCTTGGGAGATGATTGACCATGTGAGCATCATGTGGGACAAATTCGTCTTAAAGACAAAGTGTTCTTTCTTGCCTCGGCTTCGAATTTGCTAACATAACTTCTCGAGTTTTGTTATCTTTTGGTTTCAGATCCTGTGAAAGTATTCTTAGGGAATCCACACCAACAAGCCAGAGATGAGAGGCTTCGTCACATATCAAATTCTAGGAGTCCACACGAGTCTAGTCGAACTCGAGTTAGCATGTTACTTGAGATCAACTCAATTTGAATTTTGTCTTCTCGATTTATGCATTATATATAATATTTTCAATTTCAAAATATATGTGAGTAATAAATATATATTTTTTAGAAATTTTAATTCTTAATTTTTAGCCAATTAACATATTTCAAATTAACGAGTTTCAAATCCACGGGGAAATTCCATAATCATTCAAACAAAAGATTTGATAAACAAAAGATCTCAAATCTATAGGTTTCAAATCCAAATTCTTCCATCCATCCAAACACAAATTATATAAAATGCATTGCTATCTCAAGAAAAAAAATATTCAAAATAAAATGGATTGCAATCTCTTAAGTGGATAAATGATGCATTTAAATGGTAAACTTTTATTCTACCTGTTTAATTCTTACGTAGAAGTGTAAAGTAGAGAATTCAATAAAATAAATATACATATATGGTAAACAATTTCTAAATGATACACAATTTGCAAAAATGATTACTCCTAATGGAGTACTTTGATAAATTTCTGTTGGGTACTCATTCAAATCTACTCGTTTATTCATTTATATTGATGAAATGGAAATTGCGATGGATTTGAAATGCATTCAAAATGAATTTCATTTCAAATCTCCCCTTACAAATCAAATCATATAATCAAAATGCAACATAAGATCGCATTTGGATTGATGGATATGAAGTTTACGATTTGAAATTCATAATAACAAGTCTATTAGTTTGTTTGGGTAAATCCACTTGACAATAAAATCAAAATCTCCAACTAGTTATTTTTTAGCTAGTGTGATGAGTTTCAAATCCATCTATGTATATATGTACGATTTTCAAATTCTTCTTTCAAATACCTCTCCAATCCAAACGTAACCGAAGAGATTTCATCTTTAGAAAATTTCAATATGTTGCCACCGGCCACACTGTAAATTGGTGAAACTCAAAAAGATCTCAAGTAACTGGATTTATCACTCGTCCAAAACTTAGGTTCTGTTTGGACAAATATTTATAAAATGTTTTTAAAAAGTTTTGTAAAAAGTTTTAAAAGTTAACAAATTCTACAAAAACGTTTTTACAATTAAAAATATTTTAAAAAATCCCTTAAAAAAGACTCAATTATTATTTAAACACTATATTTGAAGAATATATTTTTTAAAAATATTTTCATAAATTTTACAAAAATCTTGTCCAAATACATATTTTAATTTTTTCAAATTTAAACACTAAAAACGTTTTTAGTCCAAATATAGTCCTAATATTTCTTGCTAAATTTATTTTGTTTACAAGCTCTCATGTCGAAAATTAGCTTCTTTAGAAGCTTGTAAACCATAAACGTTAGTTTTAAAAATAAGTTGTTAATATTTTTTGAATAAATTAAGAAATAAGAAAAATGACCTAAAATATGTTAATATTTATAGCACATGAGCTTACAAGAATCAATCAGCCCAAATTAGAAGGAACGCTTCAAAGTGTTATCAGCTTAGTTTAGAAGCATTTTTCTCTCAGTGTGTGAGAACACTTTCGTGTTGTATTCATACATCAGTTCTCACACACACGCGCGCACACCACCACTCACATATACAGAAAATAGAACGTATTGATAAGTTGAGTGAGTATTCACGTAAAGACAATAAACTTGTGTATGTAATTTTTAACAAATAGACGTAAAACAAATAAAAATATGTTAATATATTTGGTATCATAACATATTTTACTATAATTACAAAATATGTATATATGGTGGTATGAAAAAAAAAATTGGAGATATTTTGGGATTTGTCTCAATGAACTTTCGTGTAATATAATAAAATTTGTGGAGATATTTCGGTCTTTTAAAATATTTAAATAAATTCTAAAAAATAATTAGGGCGACTTAGATTTTTTAAAGCAATTTATTTTAATATTTATGACCTCTTTAAAAAAAAAATTAGCAAACGGTTTTTCACAGTTTATATGCTCCAACTTCCAAGCAATCCTAGCTGAATTGTGGATTGGTTCTACTTTTGATACAAGAGTAGGTCTCATGGTTTCACGAATCTTTATCTGTGAGACGGGTCAACCCTACCGATATTCACAATAAAAAGTAATACTCTTAGCATAAAAAGTAATATTTTTTCATGGATGAGCCAAATAAGATATCTGTCTCATAAAATAAGACTCATGAGACCGTCTCACACAAATTTTTGCCTTGATTACAAAAGCTAAGTAAACCAAGTTTATCGGTTCTATTTTATATAGCAAACCAAATCAAATCATTAAAAATTAAATAAATAACTATTTGTTTGTTCTGAATTATCATTTTAAAATTTTATTTTCAATATAATTTACATTTTCCAAACTAGCTATTGTTTAAAAAAAAATCAACATATATGGATATTAAAAGGATTTAACAATATAGTGTATGATAATGTCATCATAAATTTAGAATAAAATAAATAAATCCTCACGATTTACTTTAACTTCAAAAGAAACTCCAAAGACCACAAGCATCAATTATAACCTGAATATTTCTCACAAATAAATGAATAAATAATAAGATAATTTGAAATTGAGACATGCATTATCCCTTGATCTCTAATCGATCTAATGGGAATAATAAATTTAGTTATTTAAGAATGTTTTTTTTCTCTATTATTGGAAATATGCTTATTATTTTTAAATTCGAAAAAACTTGTGTGAGACGGTCTCACGGGTCGTATTTTGTGATACGGATCTCTTATTTGTGTCATCCATGAAAAAATATTAATTTTTATGCTAAGAGTATTACTTTTTATTGTGAATATAGGTAGGGTTGACTCATCTCACAGATAAAGATTCGTGAGACCGTTTTATAAGAGACCTGCTTATTTAAATTTGAACGACTCATTTTCAAATTTCATTTGTCTGCATAAATAGGAATACTTAATTTTCCCTTTGACTCCTTCGATAATCATAAACATGACATGAAACGGCTCGGTTTTTATTAATTATGAAGAATAATTACCCAAGTAAATTTTGACCCAACGTTCCGAAAAATATCGCACATTTCTTGCAAGCATGAGTCACTTGTTCTGGTTTGGACTTTGGAGCCTTGGGAATGCCTAACTTATTTGCTCAATTCGTTTCCGACTTTTTTTATTTTCAAATAATTCAACATTTCTTTTCATTTTATTTAACTATTCAAAAACTAGTTTAGTAATAATATAAACAATCAAAGTTTGATATCACTTTAATAAGTTTAGTCGTCCCTTTGCAATATTTTGTTTTTTCCGTCTGTTCGCCAAAACGTTGACTTAGTCACATCAACAATATTCAATGTCATTTCACAAATTCAAGGTGTTACATCAATAATATACGAAATCAAAACAGATTAAATTACGTGAAGATTTTTACAATATTTTTTGTTTGTTAAAGGTGAAACCTTGACGGGCTTCACCTATGCCAAAATCTTCCTTAAAATCGGAAAAAAGGCACAAAATAAATTAATTACTGACTAACCTTAAAAAAAAAAAAAAAAAAAAAAAAAAAAAAAAAAAAAAAAAANACCAAACCTGACCTAATGGTCCCCATGAGGTTACCCGAACCAAGCAAAATCACCTGATGTGGCACTATAAATAGGCCAAAACCCTGGTCTTTCTCTTTTTCTCTACTAATAATCTGCTAAATGGCTTCTCTGAAAACCCTCATTCGCTGCTTGCCCATTATTCTTTCGTTGTTTGTGACTTTTAATCTCTCTGAAGCAAGAGAATTCGTGGTTGGTGGAAATAAGAAAAAGTGGCAAGTCCCATCTTCTTCTGATGAATTCAATAAATGGGCTGGGAAAATTCGCTTCCAAATCGGCGATTCTATTGGTAAATCAGATTCTTCTCTTTTGGATCAGACCACCATTTTTATTTGATTGTTGTTCACCCCATTTTTAGATAGAAATTTGTCATATACTTAATTATATATTAATCTGTGGTTCAATAAAAAAAAATTTCTTTTGCATGAATGGTTCTTGTATTTGAATCATACATTTTTTTCCTTGAGTTATAAATCTATCTTTTATTTTAATTTTTTGCTTTCGGACAACTTTTACTTGTAACTCACAGATCCCCGGACACCGATCTTTTTTGTGTCCAAGAACATTTTGTAAATATATATGTAACAAGATTTCGCTGATCTTTTTTCCAAGTTAAATCGATCTTGCTCTAACATTTTCTCGTTTTTTTCCCCAAAGTATTGAAGTACGATTCGAAGACAGATTCTGTGCTGGAAGTGACGGAAGAAAACTACAAAAACTGCAACAAATCAAACCCGATCGAATCTCATAGTGATGGAAACACGAAGATCACATTAGACAAAGATGGCCCATTTTTCTTCATAAGTGGGGCAGAAGGCCACTGCGAGAAAGGCCAAAAGCTTGAGATAAAAGTTCTGTCAGCAGAACACAACCACCTGCCTGTGGCGCCGGAACCTTCTCACCATGCACCAGCTCCGTCACCCTCGACCGCTGGCTCTCGTCCGAAGACATTGTGGTTTGTGAGCGGCGCTGTTGTGGTGGGAATCATATCTTTGATTTAGAGATACAAGTTTAGTAATTCGTGAGACAGATTTGCACGGCATGTTTGTATTAGACCAATGTTGTTGATGTATTGTGTGTTTCTTGATTTGGTCGAATTGAGATTGTTATTGGCATTATTATGATTTTAAATCAAGGGTTTTTTTTTTTAAAAAAAAAATTAGCATTGATTAGGGTATAATTTGTTAACTTGTTTGCTGGATCCGTTCTGGAATGACAGGAGTATTCGCATGTGGCATTTCTATGAAGAATATTCAATTAATTATTTTGAAAATCGTTTCACAGAAGAAGTACTTGCTGATTTTATCTTCTCCTTTTAAATTTTTTCCTTTCATGCACTATATATAATTTCTTGCCAGCACCGTTTGGTGCAAAAGATAAGATATTGATCGATTATTCATTATTATTTTACTCGATGTTTGACTCAAGTTCTACAAAAAAAAATTGGTGTTATACATATACAATTTTATTGACATCGCCTCTCATATTTGAAAAAACTTGTGTGAGACGGTCTCACAAGTCGTATTTTATGAGACACATCTCTTATTGGGTCATCCATGAAAAAGTATTACTTTTTATGTTAATAATATTATTTTTTATTGTGAATATCAGTAGGGTTGACCCGCCTCACAGATAAAGATTCGTGAAACTGTCTCACAAGAGACCTACTCCTCATATTTTTAAGGACATTGATATATAGCACATGTCAATTGATTCTTACTAAACTCTATAGAGCTGTAAAGTATAGTGTTAATATTATCGGACTGAATTTGTAATAATTATTATTAAAAAAATAGTAAATTCCATCAATTTAAAAAGGGACCAAATTAAACCATGGAAGGATTAGTAAATGCTGATTTGATAAATATTTCCTAAAAGGTTACAATTCATTAGACTTGTCAAATTGGGTCAGGCCCGTCGGGCTGGCCCGCCCGCCCCGCTATTAAAATTGAGCGGGTTGGATTGATAAAATAACAGTCCGTTTGGAGGCGGGCCAAATGGGCTGAGCCCGTTTGGGTTGCGGGCCAAGATGGGTCGAGCCCAAACGGGGGCGGGTTAGCCCGCCAAATTAGGATAGAATTTTATATATTTATATATTTTTAAGTTTTAAGTTTTATATAAACATTGGAATAAGTCTCATGCGCCTCCATCACTCTCTTATCTTATTTTTCTCCTTGGCCTCGCCTCCATCACTCACTCTGGTAAAATCTGAATCTCTGTAAATTTTATTCATGAATCTTAAAGGGAAGAAATTTCTGTAAATTTTATTCATGAATCTTATAATAATTTTTAAGTCTAACAGTTGTTTGTGAACCCAAGAGCGGTTTCGTTTGAAGTCCGACGAGTTGTAGTGAAATTTTGTGGACTCGGCGGAGGTTTGATAATTATGTATATTGTTGAACACATAATATTTTCTAAAATTTACAACCGTCTCTTTCATCGATTTTCTGTTCTCTTCCATGTCTCAATCTTCATGTTTGGTTTAAGCACTTTACTTTTTATGTATTATGTTGATACTTTCTTAATTTCTTATTTCAATGTTTTTAAGTATTTTATGAAATTATTTGACTGAAATATATTTTTCTTCTATGTTTATTGCGATATTGTTTAGTATTATTATGTGTGTTGAGTCAAATGTTATCTCTTAGTCACAAAGAAATGAATAGTATGGGACAAATTTTATTTCGATGTCTTTAAGTTTTGTTTTTTGTTTAAAAAAATTATATTATTAAACAATTTTTTTAAATAAAATTAAAAGTTAAAATTTTATTAAAAAATCAAAATAACATAAATTTCATTATAAAAAAATATTTTTTTTCTTGATTTTTCGCTCTTTTCCACCCGATTAATATGGTCATCAAAAGAATTGACTGCTTTGAATGAAATTTCATCCTTTATTAATATTGCCTATGAGAAAATCAAACAATCCTTCACATTCTCGCATGCAATTATACCTCAAAAACGAAAAAAAAAAAACTAAACTAAACTAAACAAAAGAACCGGATAGAGACCGATTCAACAGCTGAAGATAAAACTGATTCCTGTATGTTAGAAAGCTTTAATCACCGATCGCAGTCCACTTGTCAAACATGTAACGATCTCCTTCCCTATTTCTTTCGATTACCCTCATACAAATACATACATTAACAAGAATTTTTCAGATAACAAAAACGAAACAAGATACAAAATAACATGGTAGCACCAGGGAATGTGAATGCAACAAGAATGCGGGCACCACCACCACCGGGGCAGGGCCAGCCAGTGATCAAGGCTGCGGGAGCGGGTGCCCCCACTATGGGCTCGGAGGGAGCTTACCAGGGACCGCCACGAATGCCTGGGGCGACACAACATAACACAGAGGTTCTCCACCAGAGGAGCAAGATGCCATTTTGCCCAGCAAGAATGGCCATCGGTGGGTTCGCGTGTGTGGCTATCATTGGCTATTTCACCTTGTACTCCAAGAAGAAACCGGAGGCCACTGCACTTGATGTTGCAAAAGTCGCCACGGGAACCGCCTCACCGGAAAATATTCGGCCCCGGAACTAGGAATATCATATTCAAGTATAATATTTATATATATAGATAGATAGATTGTGTTCTCATTGAAATTTAAGGATGTAAGGATCTTATTTTTGTGCTCTAGCATTTTTTAAAAAATATTTTTCTGTTCAAAGAAACCTTGTAGCCATTTGTAAAAGTGGCATTATAAATGATTCTGATCTTGTAGTGGTGACCACGTAGTTATAGTAAAGCACAATCGTTTTGCAGTTTATTTTCCCCATAGATTTGCTATATATTTAATATAATTTCTTACATAAAAATTTAGATTTTTATGGTCCCTAAATTTGTCAGTTATTGGTTTCTCTCAATAAATTTGTCAAGATAAAGTATTTGGTTTCCTCCTCTGGATCTTGTTATGAGAAGGTAGCTTCGATGCTACATGTGGGGGCACTGCTCTCATATGGTTTGGATGGACAAGATTCACACACATATATGATTTTAAAAAAATTAGTGGACCCAATGTATGTGTGACTGAATTTGAGCCCTCTATTCTATTATGGGGTAATGTCCCTACATGTAGGATGTAATCTAACCTTATGAGAAATTGTTTGTAACTTTGCTTAGACAATATCTGTTCAATAATTTTTCTTAGAATATGTTAACATCAAGCACTTATGGCTTAAAAGAACTTTCCTACACAAAATGTGAGTTACCGAGAATACTGCTATCCAAATCGCATGTTACTTGTTTAGTTATTGATACTAATGGCATATAGTTAGTTAATCACAAAAACTCTAATGAGACTGTTCACGGTCGATTTTTTGTGACGGATTTTCAAGCCGATTCGATTAATTAAAAAGTATTATTTTTTATGGTAAAAATATTAATTTTCACTTTAAGTTTGTATCGAGTTGATGCGTCTCACGAAAATAGATTCGTAAGATCTTCTCACAAGACACTTACTCTTACTCATGCATAGTTAATATCTTTTGTACATTATATAAATACATATATGTGTGTGTCTTGATGCATCTCTTCAAATAAATAAACATATTTATTATTGTGATGTGAAAAGTATCAAGAGATAATGTAAATTAACATCATAAACAAGTTGAATCTGCTGAATAAAAATTATGTCTTTTTTAAAATTTATTTATTATACAATAAAAAACCGTTTAAAAATTAATAAATCATTAAAGTTAATGTAAACTTTACATCAATAATATTTTAAAAAAAATATTATCACAAATCTATTAATTTATATTCAACTCAACTCAAAACAAAATAAAAATTATAATTATATATTTTCATTTTAAACACGTCATTTTAAAATAAAATTATTTCAATCATAAAATATTATGAGATAAAATTAAGGATTAAATTATACATTATTCAATAAATAAAAAATATAAATAAATTTTTAACAATATAACTACAAGTATATGTGTATATATATATAGTGGCAAGACGGGTCCATCAAATCCCAAGATCCGTTGACGACCCTCTTTTGAAATCGCTCGATCTCTCGTCGGTCTTTCCTCTGGTCCGTCCTCGAGCTAAATCCGGTGACCGTTTTTGTAGTATACGTATTGTCAAAAGATGATAGCAAGGTGAAAGAAATGAAGGGTTAAAAAACTAAAATAAAGGGAGAACATTCACTTGCTTGAGGTAGCTAGCTTAAATGTTGGACCAGGATTAGTTTTGACAATATTGAGATAAATGCCATTATCAAGCATTATTTTCTCTAATTATCAAACAAATATACAGATTTATTTTATGCAAATAAGTTAACAATTTTTTTTTTAATTTCCTAAACTATGGAATGGGGAGCGCTCGAACTCGCAAATAAGTTTACATTTAATACGAAAAACATTAATATATATGTATCTCGTTTCATCTCTTTGTTAAATTACATAAAAATATTTGATGGACACACCAAACTATTCTTGTTCTAGTAGTGTTTGATATGTTGGGGAATTACACCGAAGCGATGCCGATCAAGATGATAATAGTACACAAATATTGCGGAATAAAATAACCAACAAGAACACAAAGATTTACGTGGTTCACCCAAGATAGGCTACGTCCACGGAGCACTGCAATTTTTATAACTTGAAGAAATATTACAACAAGTGTATACACCAATACACTCAATATTTCTCACACTCCCAACCCGAGTATACCGAGAAAATAATTTCTCTAACTCACACAAGAGAATTCCCGCACTCAAGAAAAAAATACACTCTTTTTTTCTATGCACTCTCTTTTTATCAAAGCTAAAAAATTTTTGATTTTGGGATACAATAACTGAAGGAATTGAGCTCTATTTGTAACTAATTCTCTCCAGCAACTTTATCAACAATTCGATGTGGGAAAAGATTTTATTATTATTTTATTTAATATGGGTCCCACCCCATTAAATAAAATCTTACCTAACAATTTTTCCACTTGAAGACTTGATTTCAATCACGTCTTCACACCATCAGTGCAGCACCTCATACCTCTTTTGTTAGTTCAGGAGACCAACTGAAGTCAAACACAACTTCAGTTTTTCAATGATAACAGCCTTCGTGAGCATATCAGTTGGATTCTTGCTTTCAGGAATCTTATCAAGCTTCAAGACTCAATTCACCCGATCTCTAAGGATCCTCATTCCAAGGATTTGTTTTGCAGCATCCAAATCCTTCAAAGCAAATTCCTTTGATAACTCTTATTCGAGTGTATCAATCTCCTCCAGACAAGCTCCTGCTATCAACATATCATCTACATATATCAGTAGTATGATATAATAACCACCAAGCTTTACATAACAACAGTGATCAGCCTGATACCTCAGAAAACCATCATTATTCATTACATCATCAAACTTCTTGTACCACTGTCTTGGAGCTTGTTTGAGATAATACAAGCTCTTCTGAAGTTTGCACACCATTTTCTCTTTCCCTCGTACGTCAAATCTCTTTGATTGATTCATTTCTTCATCTAGCTTACCATGAAGAAACGTCTTCTTTACATCTAACTGTTCCAGATGTAAATCTTCTTTTACTATCAATCCAAGTATAGTCTTGATAATAGTTAACATTACCACCAGAGAGAAAATATCAGTGTAACCAATGACTTCCTTTTCACCTTTTACAACAAGTATTTCTTTGTACCGCTTGATACCGTCATGTTCTAACCGGTACTCTCACTTGCTATGTAAAACATTTTTACCTTCAGGAAATTCTGACAACTCCCACATGTGATTGGATGACAGTGAATCCATCACATCTTCCATGGCTAACTCCCACTGTTTAAAGGTCTCATAAACATCCGATTTATTTTTCACAAAATAAACCCAAAATTTCCTGCTCGAATCGTCAACAGTAGTGCCATAATATCTTGAGTGATCTCCAAGAGATATCACAAGAGATCGTCTACATATATCAATATGTGCCAGCTCCAAATCCGCTGATTTCGGTTCTCTAACATCTTTTGAAAAGCTCACTTTTTTCTGCTTTCCAAAAAATACAGCTTCACACAGCTTGTGTTCAACGATCTTTAATCCCGGAAGCTTTTCGTTTGAAACAAGCATCTTCATTTCCTTCTCACTTGTATCCCCAAGCCTACTATGCCATAGACTTGAATTAGCTCCCGCATCCACAGCCGCTAATTTATTTCTCAAACTGGAAGTCATATAAAGTGTTCCAGTTTTCTTTCATTGAGCAACAATCATGGCTCCCTTTTTCACTTTCCAAGAACCATCACCAAAGGTCACCTTATGACCTTCGTCTTCAAGCTGTCCTACTGAAATCAGATTGTGTGTCAACTCTGGTACATGCCTTACTTTGTTGATTTTCCAGACAGATCCATTTGTCATCTTCATCCGGATATCACTCATACCAATTATTTCCAAAGGTTTTCGATCAGCCAGGAAAACTTTTCCGTAATCTCCCGCAATGTAATTATCGAATACATCACGATTACCAGTGGTATGAAACGAAGCTCCCGAGTCCATAACCCAAGAATCAATCGGGCTTTCCATGGATAGTAATAGAGCATCATGTACCTCCTCAGTAACAACATTAGCGTCGTTCTTTGTTGATCTGCAATTCTTTTTCAAGTGACCTGTCTCACCACAGCTCCAGCACTTCACATTCTTTTCAAAGTTGTTTTTGTCTTTTCCATTTCTTGACTTGGATCTATCATGCCATTGGTTAAAACTCTTTTCGCCACTCCTGCCCCTTACTCTATTCTCGAGATTTAAAGCAGATCTCAATGATGTTCTTTCACCCGAATCCATCCTGCGAACTTTTTCAGCAAGAATTTGACCTCTGACATCATTGAATTGTAGCTTTCTTTTTCCAACAGAGTTGCTAACCGCTGTCCGCATTGGTTCCCAATTGTCTGGTAAAGACGCCAAAAGAATAAGTGCCCGAATCTCATCATCAATTTTAATTTCAACCGATGTCAACTGTGAAACAATCGTGTTGAATTCATTGATGTGTTTAGCCACCGATTCATCTTCTCTCATCTTCAAGTTAAATAACTTCTTCATGAGATGTACTTTATTATTTCCGATGGCTTTTCGTACATGTCCGGCAAAATGGACATCATCTCCTCCGTTGTTTTTGCCTCCGCCACTTTATGTGCCACGTTCTTCGTTGGGGTCAATCGTATTACACCTAACACTTGTCGATCAAGAAGCTTCCAGTCATCATCCTCCATCTTTTCCGACTTCTTTCCAGATAGAGGTTGATGTAACTTCTTGCTATACAAATAATCAATAATTTGTAGTCGCCAGAACGTAAAATCTGTACCGTCGAACTTGTTGATTCCCGGTCCCGATCCATCATCTCTGGCCATCACTTCTCTAGCCTTAGCAAAAAATCTAAAAAATCTTTTCTGATGTGGAAGATCAGACAAAGCTGCAACCACAGAACATACTCAGAATTCTTAAGAATTTTCACAACAAGGCTCTGATACCATTTGTTGGGGAATTACACCGAAGCGATGCCGATCAAGATGATAATAGTACCCAAATATTGCGGAATAAAATAACCAACAAGAACACAAAGATTTACGTGGTTCACCCAATATAGGCTACGTCCACGGAGCACTGCAATTTTTATAACTGGAAAAAATATTACAACAAGTGTATACACCAATACACTCAATATTTCTCACACTCTCAACCCGAGTATACCGAAAAAATAATTTCTCTAACTCACAGAAGAGAATTCTCGCACTCAAGAAAAAAATACACTCTTTTTTTCTATGCACTCTCTTTTTATCAAAGCTAAAAAACTTTTGATTTTGGGATACAATAACCGAAGGAATTGAGTTTTATTTATAACTAATTCCCTCCAGCAACTTTATCAACAATTCGATGTGGGAAAAGATTTTATTATTATTTTATTTAATGTGGGTCCCACCCCATTAAATAAAATCTTACCTAACATGATAGCCATCCGTAGTACAAAATATTTACCAATGAGAGATATTTAGAATAATATTTTGTTTAATTGAATGCATATTTTGAAGGGCAAACAAAAAATATTTAGTTTAAAATCACAACAATATATCCATGTTGTTAGAAGCCATGTTTTCAAAATCAGATAGGACCGTTCGCTTCGATCGAGAACCGATCATTGTTTCGGTCTGAACCATTTTTAACAACCAATTTAACGGTTAAATCATTCAAAATCGATCAAGAATTGGTTGAACATGTCGTCGACCGATGAACCGATCAAAAATCGATTGAAACGATTCATTATTTTTTTAGAAATTTTTTTAGAAGAATTATTTTTTTTAATTTATTTGTTCTTATATTTAATATTTTTACTTTTATTTTTGGTTATGTATATATATGATTATTTGGATGTTGAATTATGTTAAAAATATTATTTTACTAATATTATATCTTATTTTATTTATAATTTTTTTAAATATATATTTATATTTGAAATTTT